>NC_056733.1:117195904-117305904 GCF_019279795.1 Protopterus annectens | reverse complement strand
GGAACATATTGATTGTATTTTATTTTTTGGATCTTTATAGCAGTACAGTATCATTGTACAAAACAATATTAATGTTTCATTTAATTGAATGCTGATACATTTATAGTTACACTATTGGTAATAGGTGTTGAATATAAACTGTCAGTGTGTTAATCTTTTTTCCATTCGTCACTGATGGGTTCAAGTTCCGAGGGCTCGGAACCAAATCCATCAGTGATGAATGAAAGATGATGAACAACACAGATGGAACATTATGGTAGGACATAACTTCTTTTTACTGCATGTAACTTGACTCATCTCCCACCTCTTTTTTATAGAATTTTCCTTGGCACAGCTGCGAAAGGATCTTCTGCGTGTGATTTCTTGTTTCCCTGAAGGCATTCCTATAACCAAATTGCGTAAGAAGTATCAAGAGCTGTTGGGTCGTAAATTGAAACTCAAGGATTATAGATTGAAGTCTGTGAATGAATTGTTTACAGTGATCGAAGATGATGTTGATGTGGATTGCCATGGAGACGATGGAGATGATGTCTTTCTAAAATGTAAACGTAAGCCAGATGAGCGTTCTTGTGCTTCAGCTGATGGGTTACCAGGCTCTGGGCATTGCCATGCTTCAGCAGCAGATTGGTCCAAAACACAGACTGAACTTGTAAAAGGTAAAACAGAAGATATTTAAATGTGTCAGTATCATGCATTGAGAAACTTTTAGAATCTGTGTTAGGTTATCTACCCATTTGAAGTTTAGTAGTAAACAGAGTGGGAAGTCCACTGTAATTGTTTACAAAGTTTTGCTCATATTTTTTTACTTGAATAGTGTTGTAAAGCCTTAAAATGTCATTTGCTTTGTATTATTTGTGATTTCCCTTCACTATTCTCTGAGTAGCACTTGTTCTGAAAAGTTTCTTGCTTGTGAGGTCAGATCTGCGTGCGCCTTGTGTTTGTGTAGAAGGCTGCACTTTCCTCTTGCACTTCTCAGTTCCTTTTGGGCCACTTGCAGAGTATGGATTGTGATCTTGCCATACATCATTAGAAATGTTCATGTTTGATGCCTTAATTACTTCATTGTTCTCTGGTTCATCAGATCTCAAGCGAGGTACTGCATTGGTGGTCTTTGCACTGTTTTAGCAAGGAACATAATTTAAATAACTGCTTAGTACAAGCAGCACATCACCCATAGTAGAAAGTATGGGAGGCTTGAAGGCCTTCCCTTTTCAGTGAGTAGTGTTCTAGGGGTGTAGTCCCTGTGTGATTCATCAGGTAAGCGCGTTTTGATCTGTGTTGGCATAGACCGTTATCTTCGTCAAAAGTCAGCTTCATCCCCCTCTTTTAGGTCTTGCTGCTTTAGCCTTCTCATCCTGGTATGCGGACAGCTTTCCCCTTTATAACAAGGGATCAACTCACACCTGTTTTCAGCTTGATGTGAGATACAGGAGTGGTTCACCCTGGTATTCACTTCAGGAGTTGCCAGTTGGGATGTCACTGTTTCCTTTTTTGCTTTTGAGTGTGTGGAGCATTTTTGTGACTGGACGTATTGTGGGCAGCAATCCTTTGTGTCCCGTGATGAAAGCTAGAGCCTGATCTTAGATTCTTCTTTTATATCCCTAGTTTGGGCTGTGCAAAGGTCACGGACCTGGGCTGGAGAGATCTCAGCAGGCAGTTATTCAGGTGGGCCCTTGAAGCACCCTCTGTTATTAGTCACATGTTCACTGTTTAACCACAAAGAGACCCCTCTACACAGAGATGCTCCCCTTTAAGTAACTTAGCTATGCATGCTTGACGGTACATAATGTTGCCTCCATTATGCATCATCCAGTTATTCAGCACCACAATGATCACTTCATTTGTCAGCTGAATGTAGGCCATCTTTATGGAGAATATTTATGAAGGAGCGTCTTTGTCTTCTCTCATTCCCTCCTTTTCATGAAAGGACACTAGAAGCTGAGGTCCTCTTTTATGAGAGTGGCAGGGATCATGCTACTTTCCATCCAGTTGGAGAGATGGAGAGTGGCTTGCAGGCTTATGAGGTTATCTGTGAGGGTGTCCCTGTTGTTTCTCTGCTTCATATCAGGGGGAGAAATTAAGTCACAGCTTTTGTTTGGAAAGTAGTATGTTGAAATGTTAATCATTGTTTCTGTGGAACCTGTCCTGAAGGGTGCTTTTGTTGAATCCTGGAAGTGTCTGTATTCCATTTTCAGGAAGGCACATTAGCTGTACAAACCCCCCTTTAGAAAGGACTGACACTATAACAAAGAGAACATCCCAGGAAAGATTCTCTTGTGATCTCATCAATCCAGAGTAGGCTCCAGACATCACAGCAGCTTTCTATTTCCTCTCTCTTGGTCTGCTGCAGTCCTCTCTATTATGGGTTCTTTCCAGTTACTGCTTCAGTGGGTTTTCATGTGGCTTTCTTTTTTTTTTTTTTGACCCAGTGCAGTCATTTGCTGATGTCTGCAAATACTCCCAGTTAGCCCATTCTTGGGGAAAAAGGGGTTGCGGGTGGATGGATGGATTCCTGTCCTCATGGAGAAAAGGAGCTGGCTGAATCCTTTTGACCCTGCATGTATGCCTTTTCTTTCCAGGGAGAGAGTGACCTTAGTCTTTTACATGTAAGGCTGCCAGACGTCCTGCTTCTCTATTTGTGTCTGGGCAATGGATTTATAGCAGAATCCTGGTGTTACTGTGTAGGATGAGGCTTCTCTCTTCAGGGAGAGAATGACTTTGTGGTTTAAGTCCTCTAATTTTAGGATCCCACGTAGAGAGGCAGGAGCTAGGAAGTAGGCTTCATATACAGAGGAGGGACTGGGACGTTTTAGATGCAGGGACAGGGATTTCCTAACTGGACTGATCAGACATGACCGGCTTGACTTTAGTCAACGCCAGCTTGCTTGTCTCCTCACCTGTGCTGCCATCACGACAGCCTGCATGTATCTTTGAAACATGTCACAGCCTCCACTTGCCCATGTCCCAGCAGAATTTCCAGTCCCTTCATCCACGTTGAACAGACTGATACAAACCAATTCATTCTCACCCCCAGTCTGTACCCCTTGCCCTTCTTCCAGCAGTGGCTTCCAGTAAATCTGAGTGTGCTGGCAGTGTACCTGCATGGATGTGTACCTTAGACGGTCAGACATGAGCTGAGGCCTGCTGTTCTGGTTTTGCCTTTGTAGGGTAGAGTCATTTAAGTCCTCTCGGGGCAACCTTTTTGAGAGTTAGATTTCCAGCAGGGAAAGGAATCAGTTAATTTTATGGAGAATACTTATAACACCCCCCCCCCCCACACACACACACACACACACACACACACACACACACACACTGCTTCCACCTCCTCTTTTAGGTATATGTATTTCCCTGTGAAGAAGCAGTCCCTTGTGAGAAAAGGAGCACTTTTGGCTTGGGCCATGTTTTCCCTCCCAGTTGGGTTCCACTTGCAGATTATGTGAGATAGACTGTGCAGGTACTACTGCTGCATTCTTTTATTTCCATGGGTGGTAGAATCTGTACGTTTGTGTTAATACAGATAACCATGACCAAGGACTGAGTTGTGGAAATGGTCTCATTTGACCACGTCTTAAAGCTGTTAAATTATTCCTCCCATAGAAAAGTGTTACAGCTAAGGCACATGCAATTCCTGCAGAACTGTTGGAAGAAGTCTAAACTCTGATCCCCAAAAGGGACAATAAAGATCCTATTCTGAAGATATGCAGTGGGTGTTTTATTTTCTCCCCCCAGTCATTTTATTTATTTTTTTACCCTTCTGATAAAGATGGGAAGTTTGCAGTCTAATATTGGACCTCACTGACTTCAAGCACCTCTGGTAGGTCAAGTTGCAGTTTGTAATTCTCTGGGAATGATGCCCCTATTTTTGTATGATATTTGGATGGTGTCTGAGGGCACAATGTATACCTTTCTTCAGAAAAGTACTTTGTTTGTACAGGAGATTTCTTCGGCTTGTTATGAGTGAGTTTTTTTTATAGTGTTGCTGTTTTGGTCTCATCCCCATGCTCAGAGTTGTTACCAGAGTGCTTTTAATGAAAAATGAACTATTCTATTCTTTAAGATGGATTTTTGCCTTCTGATGGCATTACTTCAGTACTTTGTAGAATATACTTGCACCCTTCTGTGGTTGCCCATCCTGGTGGTAGCCAAAAACTGGGTGAAATCTTTTTTTGCACTAGCTTAGAGAAGTTCTTATATCAGGCTGGTTAGATTATCTTAACTGTTTGTTACCTTTGGGTAGGGTCATTTTAACAGTGAATCACAGCCCTTTGGGTTTATTTATCTTTTTCTTATGGCATGTCTGAATTTTGTATGCTGTGTTTATTTCCTTCATGAGGACCAGCTCTGATGTCACTTTTGAAAGTTTGTGTACATATGGCCGAGAAGTTCCTGCAGGTCCAGCGTTGTCGTGATATCTTAAGATCTGATGCTATCTATGTCCTTATTGATTACGGATGTGTCTTGGATCTGTCCTTGGATCCGAGCCGACAGAGTGAGTGACAGCTCCTGAGCTCAAGCTCCTCCCCTCCCAGGAACCCCTGCTACCCATAATCTTCAGATCTCATTTGCTGTGAATTGTGAGTAGATGTGTCTTTAGAAGCTCGAACTGAGCTTTCAGGTAAGTAATTTTAAATTGTTTTTTTTTTTCAATTCCCTCTTTTATTTTTCTCTCTGGTAGTTAGTTTTTAAACTAGTTTTTAGATGTTCTTCGTGTTTCACTGTTGCAGTCATTACATTTGGGTAATCCTGCTGGCAGGTTGCCCTCAGTCAGCCTGAATTCCAAAGTCTTGGGTCCTGCGTCAGCTGCTGTCGCCCCTTCCCTGACGTCAGGTCTTTAGTGGTATAAAAGAAGCTGCTGACGCCATTTTCTTCAGTCTTTCTTGCGCGGTGCCCACAGCAGAAGCAGTTCGCAAGTGCCAGTCGGCCGACTCCTGAGATTTTCGAGTTGGAATTTCAAATCCGAAGTATTCTATAAAGCTAAGTACCCTGTTATGGAAACTTTTTTCTTGCTCCATAACTGATGTCAGAAAAAGTTAATTGTATTTCTTGTGGGAAGCAAATACCTCATAAGGACTTTCATTCTTACTGTATTACTTGCCTAGGCCCTGCTAATAATTTTGTGGGTTGTCGGTTTTGTGCTAGATTTAACCAACGCACTATTAAGCGTCTGTATAATTTTGCTTTAAACTACTTTGGACGCAGATTTAATTATCCAGAAATGTCGGAAAGCCATCCGACTACCGAGTTCACAAAAAACGCAAAGAAAAAGAAAGATAGCCAAGGCCCAAAACCGACTAAGCTTCTCCTAAGCCAGTCGCCAGTTCGCTGGTTCTCAGTGAGGTACTTTCGCAGCCCCTGACGACCACTACTTTAGAGTTGCAGGCTGCTACTGACTCCCATGTCGAGTCTGCCATGCCGCTGGAAAATCAAAGTATTGAAGCCTCAGACGCTAATCCTTCAGATGGGTCTGGAGCCGCTGAGCAGGCACCGGCTTCTGAGGGTGTATTCAGACCCAAACACCTATACATTAAACCGACTTCAAAGGCAAAGACTAAAGCACCTTCAAAGGCAAAGAAGCAACCTCAAGAGCCACGTGGACATGCTCCATGCCCAAAAAACAGATGCTCAAAATGGCCGAAGACTTGATTACCTTGATCAGGGGTTCCCATCCTTCTCCTGATAAGAGGCCTAGGCAAGAGACTGACTGTGAATCTTCAGATCAGGTTTCCATTTCTTCCGATTCCTCTTCTGATCAGGAATATTCTTTTCCACCCTATGAGAACTCTGATGCTGAAGAATCCGTACCTTCAGCTTCTCCTCCTGAGGATTATTCTTTTGTGGAAACCTTACATACCATGAGGGAACATTTCCACTGGGAGAGCCAAGATTTTTCAGAGTCTAAAAAGAGGCTCAGGGATTTCCTGTTACTACCTCAGCATAAGCCACTAGCCATCCCCCCCTGTGTTAGACATTGTAGATGAGGTGTTTTCGGAGTCGAGCCTTACCCCTGACTCCTTACCTCCTGCTCCTGTTAAACCCGACATATATTACAGGGTTCCTGACTCAAATTCCTTTTTGAAAACCCTGCTGCAGACCCAGAAACTATTTCTCAGGGTCCCAAGGGTGTTAAGGCTTCCGCTGCAAAAAAAACTACCCCTTCTGATAGGGATTCTAGGGCCCTGGATAGACGGGGAGAAAAGGTTTACACATCTGCTACCTTGGCTATAGGGGCCTTAAACTGTCAGTTTCATATGCTCAAATATCAGCAACATGTCATGGCATTGTTTAAACAGAAAATGTTGTTAAATTCTGAATGTGCAGAAAACAAGGAAATGCAGGATGTATTGCATGCAGCTGAACAAGTTGGGAATCATACTTTGCAATGTGGTTTTGATTCTTTAGAGGCCTCCTGCAGGGCCGCAGTTACTGGTTCTGTAATTAGAAGACATGCTTGGTTAAGGAACAAAATCTGCCTGATCATGTTAAAGTTAAATTATTAGATGGACCTTTACAGCATGATTCTTTGTTTGGTGTTAAGGCAGAAGAGGTGTTGAAGAAAATGGAGGACAAGGCAAAATCTATGCAAACAGTCAAAGATTTCTTACAAGTACAGCCACCTAGGTTTAGTAGACACTGGCCAATAAAGAATTGGTCCTTTCCAGTGTCAGACCTCAAAGGGGTACCAGATGCCCAAGAGGTAGATCCCAGGCCCAAGGTTCATACAGATCAAGGTAGTGGGGTGCTTCTACCTCCAAAAGTGGAGAAGACAAATCACAACCTTATAGGAAACAGTCCCAATGACTACCCCCTGCCTGCACCAAGCACTTATTTCCTGGCAGCACCCTTGGGGGGGAAATTAGCACTGTTTTCTCAATTGGCACATTATAACCCAGGACAAGTGGGTTCTAAATATTGTATCACAAGGCTACAAGTTCCATTTCCATACCCTGCCAAAGACATACGGCTGGTCAGATCTGCCAAAAAGTCAATGGGCAGAGGCACAAAAACAAGTCTCATCCCTCATGGACATGAGGGCCATTCAGCTAGTGCCAGAGCAAGAGCGGGGACAAGGATTTTACTCAAGACTGTTCTTGGTACCCAGAAAGGACGAGGCCTGGAGGCCAATACTGGACCTATCTATTCTGAATACATTCCTGGATGTACCAAAATTCAAAATGTTGACTTTGCAGCAGCTACTGCCCATGCTGGGCAAGAATGCTTGGCTTGTAACTTTAGACTTAAAATAGGCATACCTGCATGTCCCAATCAGACAGATATGCAGAAGATACCTCAGATTCAAGGCTGGCTCAATGCATTACCAATTCTCTGCACTGCCCTTTGGCTTCTCTATCTTTGCCCAGGGTCTTTACAAAGTGCCTGGCACCAATAATTGCATTCTGCAGACAGAGAAATACAAATATATCCTTATTTGTACGGCTGTCTAATTCAAGCAGAGAACAAGGACATTCTACTACAGCATCTGGCATTTGTGAAAAAACTTCTAACATGCCTAGGGTACACAGTCAACGAAAAGAAATCAAAACTAGTACCCTCTCAAGAGATAATATTCCTGGGTGCAAGCTTAAATACAACTGCCCAGATGGCTTATCTCACGCCAGACAAACAAAGACAACTGACTACCTATTTCAACAAAAGCCCAGTTATCTGCAAGAAAAATTCTGCAGGCTTTGGGTTTCATGGCATCCTGCATCCTACTAATTCCATATGCAAGACTGCATATGAGGAAACTTCAGTGGTACCTAAAAAGTATTTGGACTCAACATTGCCACAGCCTGGAAACTATATAATAACTCTCATTCTCTGCCTGCAACTGGAGTTTTGATGGTGGGCAAAGGCTTGTCATCAAAACAAGGGACAGCCGTTCACATTGCCCCCAGCCAGGCAGGCACTAACAATGGATGTGTCAGGTTATGCCTGGGTGACCCACATGGTAGGAAGATGCATTCAGGGAACATGGACCTCAAACCAAATGCATCTACATATCAATCGAAAAGAGATGCTAGCTTTTCAAAATGCCTTGACAGCCTTCAAGGACCTACTTCAACCAGGACAACTACTGATGGACAACACCACGGTCATATAAACAAACAGGGAGGCACACATTCTTACACCCCTTTGCAGACTACCCATGACTTTGTGGGACACAGCACTGACTTACCAAGTACATCTGCAGGCACAATTCCTGCCAGGAAGGAAAAATACTCTGGCAGACTAAGCAGAAACCTCATGGATCCCCACAAGTGGCAGCTGGATCTACAAGTCTTCAGCATGATAACAAGGAAATGGGGATGCCCGGACATAGATCTATTTGCCTCCCCTCACAACTGCCAACTACAGACATTCTGCACACGGATTTATCACAGACTAGCATGGAAAGTGGACACCCTATCCTTCAGCTGGAAAAACCTATCAGTGTATGCCTTTCCCCCTCTGCCTCTCCTCCCCAAGGTACTCCTAAAGGTCAGACAGCAGAAGTCAAAGATGGTACTGATTGCACCAGACTTGCCCTGCCAGCACTGGAACTCAGTATTAAGGAGCATGTCTCAATGCCCAGCTTGGACCCTACCTCAAGTACCGCATCTGCTGTCCCAGCAAAACAATCAGATCCTGCACAGCCAGCTCAGGACTTTAAACCTGGCAGCATGGCGGATAATATAGTCATACAAAACACACCTCTCAGCAAATCTGTGATGGATGTCATTTTGGAAGCCAGAAGGCCTATGCTGGAAAATGGAAGAGATTCTGTGCTTGGAAATGGGCACAAGTAACCGATACAGCTGTGTCAAATATTCCTCAGATTTTACAATACTAAACTGAGATGCAGGACAATGGCCTATCTTTTTCATGTATTAAAATTCATGCCTCTGCCATTTCGGCTCATTACAATGCAGAGGCACCATTCTTTTCTCATCCCTTATTAAAACAGTACCTCAGAGGAGCCCAAAATTTAACACCCCCAAGGAGATCACCAATCCCTGCATGGGACCTCAACTATGTCTTGGAAAAACTCACCCTGCCTCCTTTTGAACCAGCTGCTACTGCTGATTTAAAGTTTTTATCTTGGAAAACAGCTCTGCTCCTAGCAATAATTTCTGCAAGACGAGTTTCAGAGCTACAGGCACTCATGGCTATGGAACCTTTTATCATTTTTTATCCGAACAGGATCTCCCGGAGGACAAATCCAACATTTATGCCTAAAGTGGTGCCCAGTGTGGCTTAACCAAGCCATTCATCTGCTAACTTTTTATCCAAATCCACAGAACAAGGGGGAAAAAATTCTGCATTCTTTGGACGTACACAGACCGCTTAGATTCTACTTGGACAGAACCAAAGTTTTCAGAAAGACAGAGCAATTACTAGTGGCTTATGCTGCAGGATCACAAGGAAAGGCTATCTCAAAGCAGACTATTTCAAAATGGATAGACCACTGCATTCGTTTCTGCTACTTATACCATGGCAAGCCATTGCCTAAGGGCATTAGGCCACATTCCACCAGAGCTGCAGCCACTTCAGCAGCCTTTCTCAGAGGTGTACCAACCAAGGACATTTTAGAGGCAGCTACTTGGAGTTCAGTGCACACCTTTACAAAGCACTATCATCTGCCACTCCACTCTAAATCCAGGGCAGGCTTCGCCACTGCAGTTCTGCAGGATCTCATAGCCACTCCTAATGCTGTTTAGCTCCAGCCTCCCAACGATAGCTTTGGGAATCTACCCAAATGTAATGACTGCAACAGTGAAACACGAAGAACATAGTACAGTTGTAAACACTTAGATGTTCGAGTGTATTCACTGTTGCAGTCCTGGTTACCCACCCGCCATCCCCCTTTCTTCTGATGGAACTTATCTTTCCTTCTCTGATTTATACAACCTATGTGGTGTATTTGCTTGTAGATTAAGGTAAAGTTTATATTGGTACATGAATTTATATATATATAAATTTTGGCTAACCTTTCAGGGGGCACCTGACATCTGGGGCAAGAAAACTGAAGAAAATGGCGTCGGCTGCTTCTTTTATACCCCTGACGACCTGACGTCAGGGAAGGGGCGACAGCAGCCGACGCAGGGCCCAAGACTTTGGAATTCAGTCCGACCGAGGCCAACCTGCCAGAAGGATTACCCAAATGTAATGACTGCAACAGTGAATACACTCTAACATCTACATTTATGTTAAGTGTACACAACTGTACTTTTCCCTCCCCTCCATTATTCAATGGTCTGGTCCCTTAGGGTTTTCCAGCCCTTTCCCTTCTAGTTAGCCTTCCTTACTTTCCTTTCCCTTTCTTGGGTTAGGGAGTTTGTGCGCACGCGCTGGGGGTTGTTTTTTATATCAAAGATATGTCTGACAAAACCCTTAGGTTTCAGATGCTGCTCTTCATGCTGTTGGAAGTTGGCTCCTGCCGATGTGCATGAGGTGCAAGTCTACTTTCTAGAAGAGCCCCATTTAGAGGTTGAATGTGATATTTGTGCAGGTTTCAACCCTAGGGTTTTCGTAGACCACAGGAACAAGGTCTTGTTAAAAGGACTGGCTAAAGGTGCCCCCTGGTCTCAGGCTCCCTTTGCAAAGGTCCGTCGGAGCCCAAGAGGAAGCCCTTTTCCTCTCGGGACTGTCCTGCAAAAAGGCCAATGCTATTGGATCGAAGTACCCCGGATCTGAGCCCAGCTTCACGGACTTCTGCTCATGGGTCTTTGGCTCCCCTCGGCCCTTTTCAAATCCTCTGAGCTTAGGAGGCTCTCAGATCTGTTCAGGTCCACCCCTTCCCCCAGATCAGACAGGCCCATCTGAGCCATCAGCGGGGTCCATGGGATGCTCGGATCCATTCAAGCCATCAGATCCGGTGGCTTCGGAGCCCATTGTTTGTATCGATCTTTCGGCCCCTTCCAGAGCATCGGTTTGAGGCAGTCCAGCAGGTATAGGTGCCACGGACGCACTACCCATTCAGGCAATTCTTCATTTTCCTCCCAGTCTACCATCTGACATGGACCAGATGATGATGAGGAGCTTCCTCAAAGCCCATTTGGAAGTTTGCTTGGTTCGATCCCCTACCACTTGCCTTGAGCTTGCCTAAGAAGAGGCCGTCTATGCCGGGTAGTGTCTCCACTCCCACACCCCCCTGGTTCACCCCCCCCCCCTCGGTCAGCCTCCTTGCCCCAGAGAGATCCGGGGTTGGCCACTGAGGGGGGAGCATCCAGTCAGAGTTTGCTGACTGTTCCCTTCCCTTGGGGGGGGGATCCGCTTTTGGATAGCTCGGGAACAATATCGTCCAGGGACATCGGTACTGTGTTAGGGTCCCCCCCAATCTGTCTACCATGGGGATGAGGGTGGGGCTTCTTTCAGTCTGTCAGACTTCCAGGTGGTAGAGAGGATGGCTTTTGGTTGGTCCGCGGCCTCTACCTTGGCTCTATACCCACCCCTGCCTGCTTCCGTTTTGGGTGGTGAGTCTTCATCATCGGTTAGGGGTCAGGGCATTACTCACATGGGGGTACTCTCCTCCTCTGAGTCCTCCCCAGACCCCACGGTGGAGGAACCTCCTCAGAAGAGGACATGCAATAGGAGGCACTTGGGAGTCCCTCACTGAGGACATGGATTTCGAGGAAGGAGATTGGTCCTCCAGACATTTGTCCGAGGAGGTGTCCTTTGGAGATGTACTCGAGATCTTGAAAGAGTGAGGCGGTTGGTCTGCCCCCACCTTGTTCTCAGACAAATCAGTGTTCCTGAAGGCGTTCGGGCAGGCCCATCTTCCTCCTGGGTGTCTCCCCTTATGGATTAGCTAGTCCAGCTTATTGCCAGCAAGGCGTGGAAGGAGCTGGGCACAGTAAAACTGGTCCCCAAGAGAGCGGACAAATTTCTAAGTCCACTGAAAGCCAAACCTTTTTGGAGTTGTGGGTGTCCCTGTACATGCTGTTGTGGATGCCGCAGCTACCAAGAAAGAGCTCAAGAACAGAGCTTGATAGTGTCGCTGACTATTTCACATTTTTGGAAGTGAGAGTACGCCTCAGTTAACCTTCGGAGTAAGGACTACTACTTACATGGCACATTTTCACTGCTGCAAAGGCATTTAGTGTTGGACCTTTCCTCTTCCCTTTCAGAGTTACTACCTGCAGAGAGCCTTAAATTGGTCACTCCAAAGCTTTCCACTCTCACTTCCCTTGCTAATGCTTCGAGGTTGATCTCAAATGTGGTGGAGGCCATCTCTCGAGTAGTGAGCACAGGCATTGCTATCTGGCTTGTGCCTGGGTTTACCTCTGCAGGTTTGCAGACAACTTCAAGGCATCCTTAACTAATGCCCTGTTTGATGGGTCTGCTTAGTTTGGTCCTTTGGTCAAGGAAACAGATGCACAGTGAGATGGACGGAAAGACTTTGTCCCCAGTAGGTATCAAGTTTTCTACTCCCCAGCATTCCCTCTACAAGACTCTGAGGGGTAGTAAAAAGCTGTCGTGCTTCAGGGCTAGGGCTTCCTTCCAAGATGCTCCTCAGGAGTCCTCTTCTTCCGGGTGGGGTGATTTGATGGCAGATGTTGTCCCAGGGGCAGAGGAGGTCCGCAAAATCAGGGCTTCTGAGAATCCTTCTCGGAGAAGCCCCCACAGCGCTTCTGAAGCACTGCCCAACTGTCCTGCCTTAGAGGCATTTAGGGTCCTGATCTCCTTGCACCCCCTGGCTTGGGCTGCTATTACCTCAGTCCAGTGGGTGCTAAGCATTATGTCAGGGGGGGTACTTTATACCCTTCGATCACCCCCCTATCCAAAAGTCGCTCCTGGACGTTCCACCCTGCCAAAGGGAGTTGGCTGTCAGAGGTCCAAGACCTTCTTCAAAAAAAGAGCCATCCAGGAGGTCCCAACAGGACAACAAAGATCCGGTACTTACTCTCGCTTCTTTTTAGTTACCAAAAAACAGGGGATTTATGTCCCATTCTGGACCTCGGCAAGTTGAATTTATCAGTTAAGAAGTTGAAGTTCTGGATGGTCACTGTTCAGTCCATTCTTCTGCTACTACGCATGGATGTTTGGATGTGCTCAGTAGATCTCAAGGATGTGTACTATCACACGAAATTTGACACGCGCTCCAGGAGATTTCTGTGCTTCCGGCTGGGGGCCAGTCAGTTCAGAGCTCTGCCTTTTGCTCTCACCTCAGCACCTTTAGTGTTCACTAAATAGATGGCAGTGTTAGCAGCCCATCTCTGGCTGTAGGGATTTCAGGTCTTCACGTACCTGGACGATTGGCTCCTCACAGCTCCCACAAGGCATCTTTTCACTTCAGACACAGATTACACACGCTGCCTTTTTTGAAATTTGGGCATTACGGTCAACCTTCCCAAGTTGCACCATGTCCCTTGTCAGAGGCTGGAATTTGTAGGAGGTTGGCTGGGCACGGTGTCAGAGACTGCAGCTCTTTCCCTATGCAGGGTAGATGTGATCAGGGAACATGTCCTCCTCTTCCTTGATTGTGGCAGTGCCCCAGCCCACTTAATACTTCATGCCTTCTGTTCTGTGGCAGTGGCTGTTCAGCTGGTTCCCTCGCCATACCACATGTGAGTGTTTCAATGGACCCTAGCAGTACAGTAGTCAGCTCAACTTCACCTTATGTCCATGACAATCTGGATATCTTTAGTCTGCCAGCATCATTTAGCGTGGTGGCTCTGGTCCAAGGATCTTCTGCTAGGGAGACCTTTTTGTCTTCTGCAACCTCAAACTACAGTGACCACAGATACCTTTCTGTTGGGGTGGGGGCATTTTCAGGGTAGGACGGTTGAAGACCCTTGGAGACCAAGTTGCACTTCAGTGTTGTAGAGATGAGAGCTGTCCTCCTGTCATTGCAAGTCTTCCAGGTTGATCTCCCTCTTGGGATTGTGACTTTTCAGACAGACGTCATGGTGGTAGTCTGGTATATCAACAAGCAGGGAGGAGACACTATCATATCCGCTGTGCAGAGATTCCATGAGAGTATGGGAATGGGCAATGTCCTCTGGGCACTTTTTTCTTGCAATGCATATTCCTGACTATTCCAACATGTTGCCAGACAAACTCAACAGGTCTATCTAGAGTCCACATGAGTGGTCCCTGAACCAGTCTATGGCAAGCAGATTTTCGACAGGTGGAGTCTTCTGTGCTGTGATCTGTTTGCATCCCTAATCAATCAGAAATGCAGCAAATACTTTTCTCTGATCCCCCCACTGGGGGAGTCACCAAGGGACATTACGATTCACTATTGGCTGCCGAGACTTCTCTATGGCTATCCTCTATCACCCCTCATTCCCAAGGTTTTGCAGAGAGCCTGTTGCCTGAAGGCTCACCTCATTCTCATTGCCCCCTTCTGGCCTCGTCAGACGTATTTCTCCCTCCACTGATCTCATCTGAAATACCCACCCTGGATATTAGATTCGGCCCAGGATCTCATCTCACTTCCCTGTGGACTTCCTCCTCCCAATCTTCAATCCCTGAGGCTGACAGCTTGGTAGCTCCAGTTCTAGTAATTATTATCATTCAGGCCCAGCTACCTTCTCAGTGAAGGACATCATTGTGGCATCTCAGAAACCTTCTAAAAAGGTTTATTCCAGTAAATGGAAGAGGTCATCTCTCTGGGCTCGTCACCTGGACATTGATCCTTTTTTCTGCTCCTATTCCAGACATTGTCATTCCTTTCCTCTCTGTTTCAGCAAGGAGTGAGCTTCTTGACTATTGAGCTCCAATTAGCGGCTATTTCTAAATTTCACTTAAGTGATAGCCCCATGTTTTCTTCTAGGGTCTGCAAGACCTTTTTTAAGGATGTGTTCTTGCTCAGGCCTCCTTTCAAAGATCCGCCTCCTCCTTGGGATCTCACTTTTGTGCTGCAGTCCCTGACACAACCCCAATTCGAACCTGCCATGAAGTGTGATATTGGGTTTCTGTCTTGGAAGATGGCATTTTTGGTGGCTGTTACCTCTGCCAAGAGGGTTTCTGAATTGCAGGCTCTTTGCATAAAGCATTCCTTCATGATTTTTCTTAAATATAGGGTTTCTCTCTGGACTAATTCTTCATTCATTCCTAAAGTTGCCTTAGAGACTAACCTTAGTCAGTCAGTTCGGCTTCCTGTCTTTTGTCCCATTTTTTTGAAAAACAAAAAAAAAGAGTATGAACTACATTGCCTGGATGTACGTAGGCAGCTAGGCTTCTATTTGAATAGGATTAAGAGTTTTCGAAAATCAGACCAGCTTTTTTTAGTCTTCTCTCAGGCAAGGACAGGTAGGGCCATTTCCAAAGTGTCAGTTTCACATTGGATAGCTTGTTTTATAGCTCACATTTACGAAAACTATCACATGGATCTCCCCAGGCCTATTAAAGCCCATTCCACTAGTTCGGTGGCTTTCTTCGGCCTTCTGGGCTAGGACGTCCTGGGTAACATTTATGCTGCTGTCCCTTGGTCAAATCTCCATACCTTTGTAACGCATTACAATTTAGATTTGGTGTCCAGGGGTAGAGCTTCATTTGGTTCTTCTGTGCTCCGGCATGTCCTTCCTTGAGACCTCCTAGAGTTATGGATAGTTGGCGACCGACCCATCTGTGATCAGTAATGACATGGATATCATCAGATAGAGTTATGTACTTACCATAACTTGGAATCTGTGCTATCCAGTGTCATCAATCATGTTCCCAACCTCTGTCCCCTTCCTTGTTGTGACCAGGGGATTTGTGGAGTAATGTGTTTGGTTCTGCTGATGTTCTTCGTGTTTCACTGTTGCAGTCGTAACTGTAGGGTGCTCCTGCCGGCAGGCAGCCCGAAGTCGGCCAGAATCCCAAAGTCTGGGTCCGGCGTCGGCTGTATAAGCTAGCATCCTGACGTCAGTACGCCTTGGTACATAGCCGTCAGCCGACGCCATCTTCTCCAGTCTTTCTTGCCGTGCGGTGGAAAGCAGCTCGCAAAACGTTGGTTGGCGATTTTCGATCAGCATACTTGGTTGTTGTCGGTCCGAAGTTGTTACTTCTCTTCTCAAAGCTAAGTACCCCGTTGGGGAATCTTTTTCTTGTTCCTCCGATGTCAGAAAAAGTTAATTGTATAGCGTGTGGGAAACAAATACCTCATAAAGATTTTCACTCTTACTGTCTACCTTGCTTAGGCCCTGACCACGACGTTTCTTGTCGGTTCTGTGCCAGGTTCAACTCTCGTACTATCAAACGCAGGTACGACTGGGCTTTAAATTATTTTGGCAGACGCTTCAAATACAGAATGTCGTCGATACTACCAGAGTTCAAAAGAAGCGCAAAGATAAAGACAGGCCTCCGAGGTCCAAACAGGACTCGTTGCAGCTGGAGCCAGCGTCCGGTTCGGCTGTCGTCAGTGAGGCGCTTTTGCAGCCCCTGTCGTCCGCCGCTTCTGAACCGATGGCCGATACGGACTCCCATGGGGAGCCATCAAGGCCCACTATTTTAACTGCTGCAGGACCTTCGGACGTCGCTCCTTCAGATGGGTCCGGAACCGCTGTGCAGGTACCGGCTTCTGAGGGGGTTTTTAGGCCTACTCACATTACTATTTCAAAGGCAAAGACAAAGACTCCTACTAAGTCTAAAGTTTCCGCTCAAGCTGCTTCTGACTCCACTCCCAAGACACAAAAACAATTGTTGAGGATGGCTGAAGACTTGCTTACAATGATTAGGGGTTCTCACCCCCCTCCTGAGAAAAGGCCTCGACAGGATGTTACTCTGGATTCTTCTGACCAGGCCTCTGTCTCTTCTGTTTCTTCCTCTGATCAGGACTATTCCTTTCCCCCTTTTGAGGATTCGGATGCTGAGGAATCTTTGCCCTCGGCCTCTCCGCCTGAGGATTTCTCTTTTGGGGAAACCTTGCATGAGATGAGGGAACATTTTCATTGGGAAGGACAGGAATATTCTGCTTCCAAAAAGAGACTTAGAGAATTTCTTCTTCTTCCTCAGCATAGGCCTTTAGCTATCCCTCCTGAATTGGACATTGTGGATGATGCTTTTTCTGAGGCTAATTTGAATCCTGATTCCATGCCTCCTGCTCCTTCTAAGCCTGATAGATTTTATAGGGTTCCTGACTCTCATTTATTTTTATTTAAAAATCCTTCTGCAGACCCTGAAACTATTTCTCAGGGTTCTAAGGCTGCTAAGGTTTCTACTTCTAAAAATCCTATTCCCTCTGAGAAGGATTCTCGTGCTTTAGACAGGTGGGGTAAAAAGGTATATACTTCTGCTACCCTATCTGTAAGGGCATTAAATTGCCAGTTTCATATGTTTAAATACCAGCAATTTCTTTTGTCTGTTTTAAAGCAAAAGCTAGCTTCTGTACCTGCTTGTGCAGAGGATAAGGAACTTCAGGATGTTTTGCATGCTACTGAACAGGTTAACAAACATAGCTTACATTGTGGTTTTGATGCCTTGGATGCTTCCTGCAGGGCTGCTGCCTCTGGTACGGTGATTCGGAGACATGCCTGGCTTCGTGAACAAAGTTTGCCTGAACAGGTTAAGGCTAAGTTATTAGATGCCCCTGTTCAACATGATGTTCTTTTTGGTTCTAAGGCTGAAGAAGTTATTAAAAAGATGGAAGAAAAGGCAAAATCCATGCAGACTGTAAAAGATTTCTTGCAGGTTCAGCCTCCTAGATTTTCCAGGAATTGGCCCTCTAAAAATTGGTCCTTTCCCACGTCTGATAGGCCTCAAAGGGGAAGATATAGACGCTCCAGAGGTCGTGGTCAAGGCCAGACCTCGTACAGATCTAGACAGTGGGCTGCTTCTTCACCTAGAAGGGGAGAAGACAGATCCCAATCTCAAAGAAAACAAACTCAATGACTCTCTCGGTTGGGCTTCAGGACCTCTTTACCTGGACGCCCCTCTCGGAGGAAAACTGTCTCTTTTTTACAGGAATTGGACTCATATTACCCAGGACAAATGGGTATTGGATGTGATTTTAAAAGGTTACAAGTTCCACTTTCACACTTTGCCAGGGACTCACGGTTGGCCAGATCTGCCAAAACTTCAATGGTCAGAGGCCTTAACTCAAGTGGATGCTCTTCTGGCCATGAGAGCCATAGAGCCTGTTCCACTCTTGGAAATGGGAAAAGGATTTTATTCAAGGCTGTTTCTGGTTCCCAGAAAACAAAACTCTTGGAGACCTATTCTGGACCTTTCTGTGTTAAACACCTTTTTGGAAATTCCAAAGTTCAAGATGCTCACTCTGCAACAGTTACTTCCAATGCTCTCTCAGGACGCCTGGATGGTGTCATTGGACTTAAAGGAAGCCTATTTGCATATCCCTATCAGACAAGAACGCAGGAAATTTCTCAGGTTCAGGGCAGGTTCGAGGCACTTTCAATTCTGTGTTCTGCCCTTTGGTTTATCTACTGCGCCCAGAGTCTTCAACAAGTGCCTGGCACCAGTAGTGGCTTACTGCAGACTTCAGGGGATTCAGATTTACCCCTATTTGGACGACTGCCTTATTCAGGCAGACAGCAAAGATCTTCTGCTTCAACACCTAGACTTCGTTCAACGTCTTCTCCTATTACTGGGATTCTCAGTGAACATAAAAAAGTCACATTTGATCCCTTCTCAACAAATGGTATTCTTAGGAGCCCTCTTAAACACAACCTTACAAAGGGCTTACCTCACTCCAGAAAAACAAACTCAGCTGGCTTCTACTTTCAACACCTTGGCAACTCTATCTCAGCTCACTGCAAGGAAATTCCTGCAGGCTCTGGGCTACATGGCTTCTTGCATTCTGTTGATTCCAAACGCAAGGCTTCACATGAGAAAGCTTCAATGGTATCTGAAAAGTGTATGGTCACAGCATTATCACGATCTGGAAATTCTGATTCCTCTGATCCCTTGCCTCAAGAAGGAGTTCCTCTGGTGGTCCAGGGCATGCATTTTGAACGAAGGAAAACCTTTTCATCTCCCTCAACCTACTCAGATCCTAACCACGGACGCCTCGGATTATGCTTGGGGAGCCCACTTTCTGGACAATTGCCAGCAGGGAACCTGGACAAAGGACCATCTTCACTGGCACATCAATCTGAAGGAGATGTTGGCAGTACAAAATGCTCTTTTGGCCTTCAAACACCTTTTACAACCAGGGCCTCTGCTAATTCGCACAGACAACACCACGGTCATGTGGTACATCAACAAGCAGGGGGGATCTCATTCTTACCCCCTTTGCACACTGGCTATGAGTTTATGGGACACAGCTCTAAATTTGAATTTGCACCTCCAGGCTCAATTCATTCCAGGAAAACAAAATCTTTTAGCAGACAGCCTGAGCAGAAACATCTCAGATCCTCACGAATGGATGCTAGACACCAACTTGTTCAAAAAGATGACTGCAGTTTGGGGATGTCCCCAGATAGATCTGTTTGCATCCCATCTCAATCATCAGCTGCCTCGCTTTTGCACCAGGTCCTTCCACAAAACAGCATGGAGAGTGGATGCCCTGTCTTTCAGTTGGAGAGGTCTGTCAGCATATGCCTTCCCTCCTCTTCCTCTACTGCCTCGGGTACTACTGAAGATAAAGCAGGACAAGCCCAAGTTCTTCATCTTGATTGCTCCAAATTGGCCTCGACAGTTTTGGTATCCGACTCTGAAGCTCCTGTTCTCGGGGCCTCCTTGGATTCTTCCACTGTACCCTTCACTTCTGTCCCAACTCCAGGGTCAGTTACTACATTCCAACCTCTAGACCCTTTGCTTGGCAGCTTGGCTCTTCAAGGGGATTTGATTGCCTCTAGTCTTCCCAAACAAGTTTTGGATGTTCTTTTGGAAGCTAGACGACCTAGCACTAGGAAGTCTTACGCCTCTAAATGGAAGAGGTTTTCTATTTGGATGCAGGACCGAGGTTCTGATCCTCAGGTTCCTGATCTCTCCTCTATTTTGCTTTACCTTTCGGAGCTTTTATCTAAGGGACTTTCATTTTCTTCCATTAAGATTCATGCTTCTGCTATCTCTGCGCATTTCAGTTCTGATCCCCCTGTTTTTTCACATCCTTTGGTGAAACAGTTCTTGAGAGGGGCTAAGAATTTGCGGCCTCCAAGGACCCCTCCGGTCCCTGCCTGGGATCTTAACTATGTTTTAGAAAAACTTACTTTGCCTCCTTTTGAGCCTGCTGCATCTTCAGATATTAAGTTTCTATCTTGGAAGACTGTTCTTTTGTTAGCTTTGACCTCTGCCAGAAGGGTCTCAGAGTTGCAAGCTCTTATGGCTGTGGAACCATACCTTATTTTCCATCAGGACAGAGTATCCTTGAGGACCAATCCTACTTTCATGCCTAAGGTGATTTCGAAAGTGGCCTTGAATCAGACAATTCACCTTCCTACTTTCTTTCCAAACCCTCAGAATAAAGGGGAAAGGATTTTGCATTCCTTGGATGTGCACAGACAGTTAAGATTTTACTTGGACAAGACTAAAGATTTCAGAAAGTCTAACCAATTGTTTGTTTCCTTTGCCTCCAGTTCACTTGGAAAACCTATTTCTAAACAAACCATTTCCAAATGGATTGCTTATGGGATCAGATTTTGTTACACTCATCATGGTAAACAGTTTCCTGGAACCATTAGAAGTCATTCTACTAGAGCAGCTGCTACTTCTACAGCTTTTCTCAGAGGGGTACCTACCAAGGATATCTTGGAAGCTGCCACTTGGAGTTCAGTGCATACTTTTTCCAAGCACTACAATCTCCCTTTGTTTTCTAAGTCTAGGGCAGGCTTTGCCTCTGCTGTCTTGCAGGGTATTCTTGCCTCCCCTTCTTCTATCTAAGCCTCCTCCCTCTCTACACTGCTTTGGGATTCCACCCTACAGTTATGACTGCAACAGTGAAACACGAAGAACATAGTACAGTTGTGTACACCTACCATAAATGTAGATGTTCGAGTGTCTTCACTGTTGCAGTCGGGGTTTCCCTCCCTCCTATCCCCTCTTTTTTCTCTCTTTTGTGGTGTATTTGTGTTTCCTTGTTGGATTCATTTTTGATTTATTGGGGCATTCTGACATCTAGGGCAAGAAAGGCTGGAGAAGATGGCGTCGGCTGACGGCTATGTACCAAGGCGTACTGACGTCAGGATGCTAGCTTATACAGCCGACGCCGGACCCAGACTTTGGGATTCTGGCCGACTTCGGGCTGCCTGCCGGCAGGAGCACCCTACAGTTATGACTGCAACAGTGAAGACACTCGAACATCTACATTTATGGTAGGAGTACACAGCTGTACTTTCCTTATTGTGGACAGTTTCACTGTCCTGATGTTTATCTAACAAAGTCGATCTAAGGATTATGGGTAGCAGTGGTTCCTGGGAGGGGAGGAGCTGTTGGACACTCTGCCTACTCGCATCTGAGGACCGATACAAAACCCATCCATGATGAATAATGACACTGGCTAGCAAAGATTGAGTTATGGTAAGCTACATAACTTTTTTTGCCCTCCATGTAGCCTGGTCTGCCATTATTATGCATAGTTGGTTCATGGTTATCTACATTTTTCACAGTTTCCCTTGTGTTTTGCTAGTCTTCAAATTCACTTAATCATGTTGTAGACTTAAGTAAGGCTGTTTTGTCATTCTAAATTAGTCATTGTGATGTGTGGTTGTGTTAGACTTCTTGCATGCCAAGTTTACCACAAGGGTGCTTGTTTTGTTTAGGAACTGAGTATAAAATGGAGCTTTGTGTTTGAAGTTTAACAAGGCTGCACTAGATTAAGCAAGTGTAAAGCATTTTTACACTTGACTGAAAAATTGCTGGTGTGTTGAGAAAAATTCTTAGAAAAGTTTCTTAAAAAATTGCATGCAGTAAAGATTACAGGATAGACAGAGGAATATGAGGAAAGCCTGATACATTAGAAAAATTGAGGCAATTGGAAAACTGTTAAAAATGTGAGACTGCCAGTTTGATGAGAGATTATATCCACTTCAAAGGCTCCCAGATTAGTAATTTCTCAGCCAATCATTAAAGTATCAAAAGAAAAGCCAAGGGTGATGCTTAAGCCATTAAGCATCAACATCTGAGCTGTCTATAATACAGATACAATAATTTTCTTAGGCAGCTTCAGGGTGCATAACTATAGATAAAGCTAAAGTCGTCATGTCTAATAAAGATTTTTCGCATTCGGTGCCACTCACTAGACCCATTTTGTCTGACCAGGATTTGACTAGATGTTGTACGTAGATAGTATTTTGTTTATGTAATTTTTTTTAAACAAAAGTACAGATGAGTAGATATTTCTTCTGATTTAATGGTTAAGATTATGTAGGACGTAAACATCAACTAAGAGTCACTGCAATACAGAAATGCCATATTTGCATGGTATATGTTAAAGGCATAGATAAAGGTCTTAGCTTACTGTCCTCTGTATTGTTGAATATTTTTGTATGAACTATCAACAGAAAATGAGTAGAGCTACAATACAGATTAATTACATTGGCTTCTAAGTTTAGGCTGTTAAACTGTTCTCATGGATGAGAGTGAATTGGCTGCTATAGATGGAATGATCGAGATGCCTTGTAGCTTATAAGGTACAGTAGAAATGTGACGAGTAGGTGGAGAGAGATTGAGTTGTAAGATAGAGCATAGTGAAGTAGATGGGATGAGGTGTGTGTATGTGTGTATGTGTGTGTGTGGTTTAGCAGAGGGGTTAAGTGAAAAGGTATGGAAGGGGTGGCTGGACGGGTTGGTAGGTAGAAGGGAGTATATAAAGAATGTTTTCTCTTGGTTTAATTTCCTAAAGTCTTTTGGGTTTCTAGTACCATGGTGGGAGTGGACCCCATTCCTAAGTCAAAGTATGATTGAAGTTAATGAAATTAGTATTGTTTCAATTTTTGTTAGCTAAAAGTGCATTGTGCAGCAGCCACAGTGTGCCCAGAATTTACTTCTCCGATAATTATTATGCAGGTCCATGTATAGGTTCATAGGTAATACTAGTCTATCAGCCCTAGGGCTTATACAAGCCTAGCCATAACAATTCCCTGGCTATTTCTTCCCAGAATATTTACTTTCCCGGTCCCGTCTAGCAGGGTGACTGATGTGACCCCTGGGGTGAATTTCCCATCTCCCATCCATAGGTTCCTAGGTTGATACTAGGCTATCAGCCCTAGGGCCTATACAATCCTAGCCATAACAATTCCCTGGCTATTTCTTCCCACACTATTTACTTCCCTGGACCCCTGTCTAGCAGGACGACTGACGTGATCCCTGGGGTGAATTTCCTTTCTCCCATCCAGTCGTCAGGATCCCTTTTGAAGAGGGCCAAAGAGGCGCTCAGCTTGACATGTATGGGCAGTCTATTCCAGATTATGGGGAGTCTTTGGGTCAGGAACCTATCCCTCCAGCATGTTTTGTTCATTGTGATGAGCAGGTTTAGAACTCGGGGGTGTGTGGCTCTGAGGGATTGGGATTTCTTGTAGCATGTCCAAAAGCACCGGGTTTGACATGGCCTTGTATGTTAAGCAGAGATCGCCCTGAGTAGGCAATATGTGACACTGTATAGCTGGAGTTTTTTTTAGATGGTCAACATAGGGCATCTGCTTTAGGTCTGTGATTCTTTGTGAGGTATTTCTGTGGCCTTACCAGTTGTTGCAGATGTGTTGAGGTACATACCAAATGGGGCGTTGTACTCTATAGTGGGTCTAAGGAGGGATGAGTACAGTCCTTTTTTTCCCGAATAAAAAGCACTTAGTGATGAGGTGTGCCACATAGAAGGATTTCCTGACTGTTGTGGCTGTGTACTGCCACTTGTGTGGTAATTCATGGGTGCATGGTTTTTCTCAAAGGCGATAAGTATACATTTCTTGACAGTGAGTTTGAGCCCATGGCTCTGACACGAAGCATATGTTTCTGTAAGGCCCTTTTGTAGAATATCCACATCATTTGGGGATTCAATAATGGCTCCCAGTTTGCAGTCGTCTGTGGACTTTGTTAGCCAGTGTCGCTTAGTGTTGGCCTGTACTTCAGAGAAGTAGATGCCAAACAAGAGCGGTCCCAGGACTGAACCCTGAGGTGCTCCGCTTGTCACCTGTCTGGAGCTCCATTTTGAGTCGGCTGCTTTTACAGTGTGGATTCTGTTAGTAAGCCAGTTGGCAACCCATTGAGTGATTTGGGGATTAATGCCCAGCTTACTAAGTTTATCTATGATTCCAGAGTGGGGGATGGTGTAGAAGGCCTTGGCGAGGTCCAGATAGGCTGTGTGGACTGCCTTACCCTTGTCCACGGCTCTGGCGACTGATTCAAAGAAGTCAGTCAGGTCGAGGAGACAAGATCGGACCTTTACGAAAACCAAACTGGGTGGGGTCCAGTGTTTGAAGGTTGCCAATGTCTTTGCTTATAAGTTCCATGATCATGCGTTCCATGGCTTTGCAGATCAGGCTGGTCAGACTGATGGGATGATGATTCCTGGGATCCATGGTGGATCTCCCCTTGTGGGGTGGGATACCTGTAGCTGTACGCCACTCATTGGGCACAAAGCCTGAGGTGAGGCTATGATTAAACATGACACTTAGGTGAGGTGCCAGTTCATTTTTTAGTTCATGTAGTACACAGCCCGGGATGTTGTCTGGTCCCATGGATGCTGTATTCTTGCTTTGGAGAGTGCATTTTTTACCTGTGTGGCCTTGATTACCAGAATTTGGCAATTTTTTTGGTATTGAGATGGGCCCTTTAGGGGGTGAGGGGGGGGGGGAGAAGTTGGCACTGAATCAATCTGCCAGGATATTGGCAATATCCTTGAGATCAGTATATTTAATGCCATTCTGTTGTAACTCGGAGCAGATCTGAGCATTGCCATTTAGAGTCTTGACATAACTATAGAATGCCTTGTGCTTGTCCTTGGAATCTTTGGCAGTTTTTTTTTTGTAACTAGGTTTGGAGGATTTTGTGAGGGATCTCAGCTTCTTACTGAGGCTGGTAAGGGAGTTTATTTTCAGCCTGGGATTTTCCTTTTTTTCTGCAACAGTTTTTTCCTTCTTTTGTATAGTTTGTTTATGGCAGGGGACCACCAGATTGGGTTCCTTTTTTTGGAGGAGACCATCTTGGTTCTGTTTGGAATGGCATGATTCACGCACGAGTGGATGTGCTCGTACATTGCCTTTAGTGTAGGATTCAGCAGTGAAACTTTCAGTTCCTGTCTGCATGGGTATCATGAAGTTTGTCACTTCTGACTTGAGTAGCATGAAGTTGGCTTTGGAGAAGTTTTTTATGGAGGTTTCCCTACTGGGGTGGGGGTAGGGATGGGATGTGGACGTCAAGGGTTATTAGCTTGTGGTCCGACCTGACCAACGAGGGGGTGACCACTGGTATGGAACATCAATCTCCCATGTTGGTAATGACCAGGTCTAGGATATTTGA
This sequence comes from Protopterus annectens, assembly GCF_019279795.1. Lineage (NCBI taxonomy): Eukaryota > Metazoa > Chordata > Ceratodontiformes > Protopteridae > Protopterus > Protopterus annectens. The sequence continues at coordinate 117,280,581 of NC_056733.1, read as the reverse complement.
GCCCCTGGTGGGACTATAGATTTTTTGGTCCAGGGCATTGGAATTTATGAATTCCAAGAACCGTTGGGCAAAGGTGTTGGTACCAGAGTAGTTTTCCCAGGTAATGGCAGGGTAGTTAAAATCACCCAGTATTAGGGTATTTGCTTGTATCTTAATATTTTCTAGTATGTTTAGAAAGGTGTAGTGAGAATCTTGGGGCATGGTGGGGGATCTGTAGCAAGCTACAATTTGAATTGCAGTCTTAAATAGTGTTAGTTGCACCTGTAGAATTTCAGATGCATTGTGTTGGGCAACTAGCCTGGGGGTGTGAATATCCTTGGTGAATATGGACACTCCGCCTTTAGTGCTTCGGTCCTGGTTTGGTGGCCGAGAAGTCTGGTAAGAGTTGTAGCCTGGTATTGCAGGGGTGCTCTCTGGAGCCTTGAGCCAGGTCTCAGTTACTGCACAGATGTCACTGTTCTCCATTTTTAGGAGTGGCTCGAGAGGGTGCATTTTGAAGTTTAGACATTTAGCATTATCTTCAGATTTTGCATGCTTGTATCTGTTACGGTGGTGGTTTTGTCCTTTGAGCCTTGCCTAAAAAAGGCACTATAGGGAGTGGCAAGAACCTTAGCCAGTAACCTGAATCCCAGGGGCGACAGGTGCAGACCATCTCTGGCAAAGCATCGTGGTTTGTTGATATCGTCCCAGGTAGACAGATACTGGATCTCCTTTGAATGACACCAGAAACTTAGCCGATTGTTGAAATCAATCATTTTGTCCTTATACTGTGGTATCATTCTGGGCGAAGGCAGGATGCTGCTCAGGGCTAGGGTTATACCTGCCTGGGCCACATGATCTGAGAGCTCTTCCATGTCTCTCTTCATGTAGTCTAGGGAGGTATGTCTCAAGTCGTTGACTCCAGCATGGACAGTGACAGAGTAGTATTTGTACTTGTGAAGTGACTTGAGTGCATGCGGTATGTGGCAGATCCTGGCACCCGACAGGCAACTGACAGTAATTTTCTCCTTGCTCAGCCTGGTGAGTGGGACATCAGTGTGCCTGACTATAGAGTCAACTATGACTAAAGTGTTGGGAAAGTTGTCTTGCTTTATGGGCTGTTTGGTGGCAACTGTACATATCTAAATGCAACTTTGAATTCTCTTATCTATGAGACCAATTGCTCCTGCTACTATTGGAGCTGCGTGGGTATTCTTCATCTACATTGCCCTTGTTTCTGCCTGCAAATCCTGGTATTTTATGACCGTGTCTTTCTGTGCGTAAGACACTCTAATCAAGTTTGAGTGATCAGAGCTACTTTTGTCTTCTTTTCATGGACTACTATATCTGGTTTATTCGCATGTAGTTTTAGAACTGTTGGTAATGGGTGATCCCATGTGATAGTCATAATTTTCTGTAAGGTTTTGTGGCTCGTGTTTCCAATGCTTCTCAGCCAATTCATTATTGTAATGTTAGACAATTGCTAATGCAACAGTGTTGCCATTTCATTACGCCATTCAGTTACAGGTTCTCCAGTAAGAATTTTTATGTGGTGGATATTTTTACTTCGGTGGTTATTAGGGAACTGAGTTATTACCCAGGTGAATTGGTCAGAAGCAACTGGGGTCTTTGTTGGTTATTGCCCTTGGTCACTGGAGGTCACGGTTTGCTTTGAAACCTGTGAATATTTGCAGGTACAGATGAACATCATTAGACGATGACAATGTACGTTTCTGATGGTGTCCTTAGACTATGTGATCAAATTACATACTAGTATATAAATAATCCTGACTGATCATGAGGATGTATATTGTTTTTCCTTTCCTCCCTATCCTGGCTTTACTTTTACTGAAATAATGAATTATGTGGGAGAGTTCTTTGGATGACCTGTCTCAATTTACTAACAGAGGAAAATGAGAAATCTGTCATAGTTGGTGTACTGTCCTATTTTATTTATAGACATTCTAAGGTATATGAATGAACTCTGTTCTAACAGCCATCATGAAAAAAGTGGATAATAAGGTCACAAGATATTGAGTGTGCTTCTCCACATTCCAGTCAGTTTACTGTAGTGGATTTGGTAATGAGCAATATGAAGTATTGAATTGGCTGCATAGAAGCTAGACTTAAGTAGACTTGAAGGTCTGAGGGCGCCACAAGAACTTTTGCTTAACCAGCATCCCTGAAAGAGGATGAGGTTCCTAATTGTCTATTACATATGAAGGGACAGTAGGAGCTCTTGACTGGAGTATGGCTGGAAGGAGATAGGTGTTGAGTAGGCTCACTACATCTGTGGTGTAGAGTGCCTAAAACCATCTTCAGTTTGACACCCATTCTGAACGATAGGGTGCTTTCGGTGCTTTGGACATTTTGTAAGATTATTTAGATTAGAGATTTCCTGGGTATTGTATGATCATGACTGTTTAGTGCCAAAAGGATTAAGAGAGCTCCTTTAAGCAGGAAGCCTTGTTGGCTATTTAGACCTCCGTCTGGATCAGTCACAGGTACATCTGCTGAGTGGCTGTGTAATGTTTGTATTCCTGAGGAAACACTTAAAAATTTGAAGCAAATATTACAGAAGAAGGATCCCATTTAATCGACGTCCTTCATGTTGTCTGGAGAAACGAATCATGGGAACTATTGCCGTATTAACCTGACCAGTCTGGTATGGAAAGCTGTGGAGCACTTCATCCTGGATCTGCTTAAAGATATAGGCCATCTCCAAACTCTTGACCCCATGCAGTTTGGCTTTGTCAAGGGGAGATCCAACCTACTGAACCTGGTTGACTTCTTCGAGGCAGTCACCAAGGCTGTAGATGAGGGAAAGGCAGTGAATACAGCCTACCTCGACCTAGCCAAGGCCTTTGATGCCCTTCCCCACTCGGGTATCATTGATAAACTCACCAAACTAGGTATCAGTCCTTGCATCGCTAGGTGGGTTGCAAATTGGCTCACAGACAGGACCCACAGAGTGAAAGATGCAGATTCCAAGTCATACTGTCGACCAGTCACGAGTAGACTCGCACAGGGCTCAGTCCTGGTCCTTCTCCTGTTTGGCATCTACTTCTCAGAAGTCCAGGCCAACACAGAAGGACTCTGGCTGACCATGTTTGCTGATGACTGCAAGCTAGGAGTCATTATCAACTCCCCAAGTGCTGCAGACATCCTACAAAAGGGCCTCTCTGAGACCAGCGATGGAACCATAGCCTGAAGCTTAACACCAAAAAATGTGTTGCTATCCCCTTTGGAAAAAACTCAGTTTTCACGAATTACCACGTTGATGGGAGCCCACTAACCACTCAAGGGGTTATAAGAAATCTGGGCACCCAGGTCAACAGCCACCTCACCTTTGACCACCACATTGCCACTGTGGTCAGAATGTTCTTTTATGTGACACATCTTATAACCAAAGGTTTTGCATCCAGGAAAGAGGTCATCATCCCCTCTCTACTCATCCACCATTAGACCAGTCATCGAATATAACATCCCGTTTGGCATGTACCTGACCAGATAACTATAACCGCTAGAGGCCACAAAAGTACCTCACAAAAAGGATATTGGGCCTTAAACACATGTCCTACATGGCATACTCAAACTTCAGCTGCTCTCAGTCTCTTATCTACTTAGAGGTGATCTCTGTTTGACTTACAAAACCATGTCTGACCCAGCCCTACTTGAAATGCTACACCTAAAGAAATCCCAGTCCCCTGTGCCATATGCTCCAGAGATCACAGCCTCATTACCACAATTAACAGAACATGCTGGAGGGACAGGTTCATCTCCCAAAGACTGCCCATACTCTGGAATAACCTTCCCATTCATGTCAAGCAGAGCACATCGCTGGTCCTGTTCAACAGAAATCTTGACGAGTGGATGGGTAAAAGAAAGTTCACCCCAGGAATCACTCCAGTTGCCTTACTGGATAAGGGGCACTGTGAACTAACATTGGGTGGCACGGTGCCTGGGCAATTATTTTGGGCTAGGCTTGTAAAGACTTCAGGGCCATTAGCATAGTACACACCTATGATCCTATGATGAAGTGTTGAATGACCATAGGTTCCATATCCATTCCACCACATCAGGAAATGGATGAGAGATAAACAATGCTTGGAAGAAAAAATCCGTTAGAAGGGACTGTTAAATGTGTTGCTGGACTATGCCTGACTTAATTATAGAAGAACTGTGCAAAAGACATCAGTTATGACGCAGGCAGTCATGCATTTATAAAAATGAAAATAAATTATATTGACACATTTCAGTTGCAAAACAGTATGTATCGCACACAGTTTTTCTATACAGTCGTCATTAGTCGAGCATTACATAGCTCGTTGAATTCCTGCCTTCCCTTAAATGTCATTCCTTCTGCTAAAACATTATTCTGCATGTATTGTTCCTACAATTGCCATTTTTTATGTAGTTTCCAGATATACTTCCATAGAACAGTTGCACTATTCTTCATGGAAGGGATCTCCTTCCAAGGATAGCCCAATGTCCGGCCAGTGTACTAAAGCCATTAGATCTTGTAGGTGCTATGTCACATGTGCTTCCTGTGTTTGGCGTAGGGCATGAAGGTGTGAAGTACAGATGCAATTACTCAGTGCTACTTTGCCACCATTCTGAATGCCATTGTCGAATGTTGGTCTTGAACAGTCTTTGTTGTGTTGGTTACCAAGCCATTTCAGATAAGTATTCTGTTAAGGTTTGTTCTATTTTCTTTTCTTACATGGGTTGATGTCATCCAGGATGGGAAAATGTCAGTGTGGGAGGCAGATTCCCTAAAACGACCGTCATGACCAGTGAGTAGTTGCTTCCCATGCCTATATGCAGTGCACTCAGTCAAGTGTTTCTCCCTGAGACCCTTCGTTGCTTCTTATCTTTCCATATACATGGGGAATGAACATCTTAAATTGTTGGCTCAGGGTGTTATGGCCGAATCCTCTTACCCTAAGAGACAGCCATCCTCTAGGAAGATGGTCAAGACGTCTGTTCATCCTCCACTGGCTGTCTGTCTAGAAGCAAGTGATAGCCCTGAAGACTGTCTGTTGTTTGTGTTTGATTCCTCTGCCACAACCCCTTTGGAATTTTTTTTTTTTTTTTGACTATTGATGTCAAAGACCTGTACACGGTCATCCCCCAGACCACAGGGATAGCATGGACAAGGGAGTTTATGCTCTACAAAAAGGCTGAAGATTACAAGGTTTTCTTGGTTGAGACGTTGCTTGATTTGGTTTTATCAAATAACTATATTATGTTTAACAAGGAAATATTTTTACAAAATACTGGGGTGGCAATGGGTTCACCCTGTGGTGTAAGTTTCGCCAGTAGTGTTATGGCACATTGGGAACGAAATTACTTGTTTAACAATAATATGTTTCAGGAGAACGTCCTATGCTACACTAGATACCAGAACGCTATGTGCCTTATATGGAAGGAGGAGGCAGAAGTTATACAAAATTTTGTAACAAGCATCACAGCTATGACAGATTTCCTTGAATTCACATGCAATGTAGGTATAGGTCACATTACATATTTAGACGTGAAAGTAACTAAAGATATGGTTATGCGACAATATAAGGCTTCCATTTACAGAAAACCTACTTATTCTAATGCATTTTTGCACTTTTCAAGCATGATGAATGGTGCCTTTGTCTAAAAGGGACTGCAAATTCTATGAGAAATGAGAAACTTGGTCCAAAGGAGGCATTATTAGTATCAGCCCTACCACCAGAAGAAGGCCGTTGTTAAGGGCCAATTGGTAAGGGCAGCAAGAATGGTCTCAGATGACACGGATTTTTATGAAGAATGTGAAAAATTGAAATCCATGTTTCTGAGAAGAGGCTATCCTAATAGACTCTTGACTGACATCACCCTTGAGGTGAAGGTAAAGAGGGAGTCAAGGCACTTTAAGCCACTTCTCTCAGGCAATGTCTATAATAATAGTACTAGTATTTTGGTTCAAAATGACACACAGAGTGAGGAACCATTAAGAAGAATGGGGAATCCGTACTTGAATTTTATGTTCACCTTCTCCCTAGACTTTGAGATTTAAAGAAATTCTTACTAAGAACTGGGCAATTATATTCGAGGATCAAATGATTAGCAAAACGTTGGGTATCAGACATGGGTTTACTTACAGGAGAGGCTCGAACCTTAAAAGTATTTTAGAAAGTAACAGTAATAAAGTGGTTAAATGTATACAACATGAACCACTGGGTATGAGGAAATGAGGGGCTTGCCCACAATGTAAGTTCATCAAAGTTGGTACTGCCATGAAGATTAAGGACAGAACGTATAAAATTAATGGTAAATACAATTGTGATTCTAAAGGAGTAGTTTATGTTGCATGTTGTGACCTATGTCCCTCTTATTATATAGGGAAAACTGAACGAAAGCTGAAACAGAGTATTTGAACACAACTATAGCATCGGTAGGGCTGATACTAATAATGCCCTGGCAAGGCATATAGTGGAGTACCTAACCCATAGGTTTGGTTTTGCAGTGCTACAACAAATTCGATCGGACCCAAGAGGGGGGCTGTGGCAGCTATTAGAGGAACAGGAACTATTTTGGCAGATTAGGACTTCTGCATACATTTTTCCCGGGTTAAACGAATATGTTTCAATTAAAAGAATTTTAAAGCTCAAGGCTTTATGCAGATGATGCGTGGGTATTTTAGTAGTACTAGTAACAATTTTGTTTTAAAGTATTTATGCATTGTTTATTTACAAAGAGCACACACATGCATACTCATATTTTATATATAGTATTTATTAAATTAATAAGTGTATGTTTTTTTAATTTTCATTTAGGCTTGCTAGATATATGTATAGAATTAATAACGGGTTGTTTGTGTAAAAATGATAAAAGTACTTGCACAACATCTAGTGATGCACTTTCATTTTAAAATATGGATTTTTGAAGTGTATTTGCATAATGATTACTTGATTAATAGATTATTTAATTAAGGTATATATAAGGTGTGTTTGAACAGTTGAATTTTTGTCTGATGAAGTTGGGACACAGATCCCTTAGAAAGCGCTCACAATAAAATAATTTTATACAAATGCTGGTCGGTGATTGAAGAGGCAACCAACATTTTCTTAGCTTGCTGCTTTTTGGTTTTTGTGCTGGTTACCAAGCCATTTCAGATAAGTGTTCTGTTAAGGTTTGTTCTCCTATTTTTTTTCCTTACATGGGGTTGATGTCATCCAGGATGGAAAAATGTTAGTGTGAGAGACAGATTCCCTAAAAAGACAATCATGACCAGTGAGTAGTTGCTTCCCATGCCTATATGCAGTGCACTCTGTCAAGTTTCTCCCTGAGACTCTTTGTTGCTTCTTATCTTTCCAAATACATGGATAATGAGCATCTTAAATTGTTGCTCAGGGTGTTATGGCCAAATCCTCCTACCCTGAAAGACAGCCATCCTCTAGGAAGATGGTCAAGACGAATGTTCATCCTCCACTGGCTGTCTGTCTAAAAGCAAGTGATAGCTTTGAAGACTGTCTGTGTTTGATTCCTCTGCCACAACCCCTTTGGAGGACGGCTTTACAAATGTGTGCTCCGGACAATGAAGGCGAACAACTGTTTATTATTTCCGAGCGTCCTAGGGAGGTTCCTTAAATTTTAGTCTTGGAAGGGGTTTGTGGTACTGTTATTGAATCTCAACAAGGGTCTAAACTGCTGAAGTTTGATAGTGCAGAAGCCCCCCTTAAGAAGCCTTCTTAGAGATTATCGGTCCCTGCTACTCCTCTGTCTACTTTTACCACTGGAGTCACCTAAGCCATCTGCAGTTCCAGTTCCTCCTGTCTTGGCAGCTCTCTCGGACACCTTTTCTGCTGCTTCTTTAACTCCATACTCTCAGCCTTCTTCCCCTAAGAAATCTGATAAGGTCTACAAGGTTCCTGAGGACTTCCAAGTTTTTGTTCAAATGTCCTCCTGCTGATCTCTGGTTTCAGTATCCACATATACGCCATCTAAACTTTTGCCTTCCTCTGAGCTCCTTCCTTTAGATAAGGATAGTAGAGATGTGGAGAGATTGGGAAAGAAAAGTGTACATTGCTGGCACCTTAACTTGTCAGGCTGTTAATTATCAAGCCCCTGTAGCCAGATATGTTTTAGCTTTCCTTTTTCAGGCAGCTAAGGTTGTGCCTGATCTTCCAGATTCTGAACAGGAAACTTCAGCTCTTTCACTGCTTGGATCCTTGTCCAGATTGCTTGTCACTCTAAAGGCAGCTATGATGCTGCTGCCTTTGGTTGTATGAGGCATTATTCTTTGTTTTGCCTTCATGCCTTTTCTGATGAAAAAGCCAAGCTTTTGGATGCTTTTCTGAATAATCAAAATCTTTTTGGGACAGCTGCAGCTGACCTGTTTAAGTCTGCAAATTAAGGGTAAGGCCATGCAAGAACCTATGCATATTTTTGTCTTCTCTTTTCCTACATTTCAGACTAATTATCCCTCTAAATCTGCCTTTGCCCATAGGCAGCCTTGTCTGCCTTCCAAAGGTTGGAAGGAATCTAGATATATTCCTCCTACCAGCTCTAGGTAGACTTCTGTGTCTCAGAAACATTCTTTTCAGGATAAAACAGTCTCTTACATTTACTCCTCCAACCTCATGGCCAGGTCCTCTTGTCCCACTGCCTTTCTCTGTCCCTCCCCAACTGGCAACAGATCACTTCAGATTCTTTGGTTCTATCTGTCATTTGTCAGGGGTATTTCATGGTGTGGAAGTCCCTTCCCTCCTTTTTAGGCATTCTCCAGCCTCCTTTGGACCAAATTTCTCATTTCTCATAGAATTTGCAGTCCCTTTTAGACAAAGGCACCATTCATCCTGTTCCACCCACCCAAGTGGGAAGGACTTTTACTCCAGGATGTTTTTGATTCCCTGGGAAAGAGGAAAGGGACTTGGAGACCAGTCCTGCACCTTTCTTTTCTCAACACTTTCTTTAGGGTCCTTGATCTCAAGGATGCTATTTTCATATCCCCATTCACCCTCTGTTCAGGGAAGGTTTACTTTTCTATGATGTTCATCGTGCATACAGCTGCAGTCATAACAGATGGGTTCTCCTGCCGTCAGGCGGTTCCTCGGTCGGCCGAATTCCAAAGTCTAGGTCTGGCGTCTGTTGTCGTCGCTTCTTCCCTGACGTCAGAGCGACAGGGGTATAAAGGGACCAGCAGATGCCATTTTCTTCAGTCTTTCTTGCCGCGCGGTGCCCGAAGCAGAAGCAGTTCGCAAGTGCCGGTCGGCCAGCTCCTGAGATTACGAAAATTTGGAAACCGAAGTCTTCTTGAAAGCTAAGTACCCCGTTGGGGAAACTTTTCTTGCCCCTGACTGATGTCAAAGTTAATAATTGTATTTCTTGTGGGAAGCAAATACCGCATAAGGATTTCCATTCCCTCTGTATACCTTGTTTAGGCCCAGACCACGACGTCTCGGTCTGTTGCTTTTGTGCTACATTCAACAAACACACCATTAAGCATCGGTCAGAGTTCACCCAGCATTATTTTGGGAAAGCATTTAACTATATTATGTCGTCGGATACTCCGACTCCAGCTTTGTCTAAAAAACGCAAAGATAAGGACCGACACACGAGGTCTGCAGCCTCTACCGACACCACGCCAAAGCCGACTCCACGTGGTCCGGTTCTCAGCGAGGCGCCTATGCAGCCCCTGACTACCAACGACACTTCTTTGGCGGTGTCTCCTGTGCCCGAGGTCGCAGGCTCCTCGGCCCACACCCCGACTACAGATACCGAAGCCACTCTTGGCATTGAAACTCAGAATGTGGACAGGTCCACCTCCACTCAAGGTGTCTTCAGACCTTCCTCTTCTTTCTCCGTCAAGGCTTTCACTAAGTCTAAAGCAACCATGCACTCTGAGACAAGCTACACAGGGCCCATCTCCAGGCCCCATGCCTAAGAAACAGATGCTTAAAATGGCTGAGGATTTAATTACTCTTATCAGAGGTTCTCAGCCTCCACCGGACAAAAGGCCCAGAGTGGAGGAAGATTCCCCCTCCTCTGATCAGGGCTATATTATTTCAGAGCATTCTGATGATCAGGAACATTCTTTCTCCCCTTTTGAAGACTCTGATGCGGAGGAGTCCATCCCTTTCTGTATCCCCCCCTGAGGAGTACTCATTTGGGGAAACTTTGCATACCTTAAGGGAACACTTCCACTGGGAAGACCAGGATTATTCAGATTCCAAGAAAAGGCTTAGGGAATTTCTCTTGCTACCTCAGCACAGGCCTCTGGCTATACCTCCTGTCTTGGACATCCTAGATGATGTTTACTCGGAGGCCTGCCTTAACCCGGACTCTCTACCTCCAGCTCCAGTTAAGCCTGACTGGTACTACAGGGTTCCTGACTCTCACCAATTTCTATACAAAAGCCATGCTGCTGACCCAGAAACCATCTCACAGGGCCCCAAGGGAGTTGAGGCCTCCTCTGCTAAAAATCCATTACCTTCCGAGAGAGATTCCAGATCCTTAGTAAGGTGGGGAAAAAAGGTACATGAGGGCCTTAAACTGTCAGTTGAAGGAGTTGCAGGATTTGATGCATAGTGCAGAACAAGTGGGTAAGCATACCTTACAATGTGGTTTTGATGCTCTAGAGGCCTCATGTAGAGCTTCTGTTACAGGATCAGTCATACGTAGGCATGCCTGGCTCAAGGAACAAGCCTTGCCTGATCATGTCAAAACTAAATTACTAGATGCCCCTCTTCAAAAGGATGTACTATTTGGTGCTAATGCTGAGGAGGTATTAAGGAAAATGGAGGAAAAGGCTAAATCAATGCAAACTGTGAAAGATTTTCTACAGGTACAACCCCCACGTTTTAGTAGAAATTGGCCTTCCAAAAACTGGTCCTTTCCTGCCACGGACAGACCCCAAAGAGGCAGATACAGGCGCCCGAGGGGCAGAGGACAATCCCAAGGATCGTTTAGAGGCAGACAATGGCAAGCTCCTACACAAACAGGTGGTGAGGATAACTCGCAGTCTTTCAGAAAGCAAACCCAATGACTTTTCCCTTTGCATGCCAAGCAAGTCTGAAATGGCAGCCCCCTTAGGAGGAAAGCTGGCATTATTTTCAAAAAATTGGCATATTGTCACAAAGGACAAATGGATCCTGGACATTATAAACAGAGGCTACAAATTCCATTTTCACACCCTTCCAAAGATGAGAGGCACGCCAAACCTGCCACACAATCAAAGGGCAGAGGCACAAAGGCAAATTACAGATCTCATAAGCATGAAAGCTATTCTAGAGGTACCTACGCACGAACAAGGTCAAGGTTTTTATTCCAGGCTATTTCTGGGACCAAGGAAGGGAAAAGATTGGAGACCTATTTTGGACCTATCCATCCTAAACACATTTCTACTCGTACCAAAATTCAAGATGCTCACTCTACAGCAACTTCTTCCCATGCTGGGCAAGGAGTCTTGGCTGGTAACATTGGACCTCAAGGAGGCATACCTGCATGTTCCAATCAGACAAAATTGCAGAAGGTACCTCAGATTTCTTGCAGGTTCAACCCATTATCAATTCTCTGCATTGCCCTTTGGCTTATCTACTGCGCCCAGAGTATTCACGAAATGCCTGGCATCAGTAATTGCCTACTGCAGACTTCAAGGGATTCAAATATACCCCTATTTGGACGACTGCCTGATCCAAGCGGACAGCAAGCACATTCTTCTGAAACATCTGGCTTATGTAATAATGTTGTTGAACTCTCTGGGATACACAGTCAACAAAAAGAAATCAAGGCTAATACCCTCTCGGAAGATAATTTTCCTGGGTGCCAATGTGGACACAAACACCCAGATGGCCTACCTCACGCCAGAGAAGCAGGAGCAACTATTTCAGTACTTCAGAGCACTAGCAAATTGCACCAGGCTGACTGCAAGGAAAATCCTGCAGGCTCTGGGATTCATGGCATCTTGCATCTTACTAATCCCATGTGCAAAGTTGCATATGAGGAAACTACAATGGTACCTGAAAAACATGGTCTCAACACAGCCACAGTTTGGAAACAATAATACCACTAATTCCATGTCTGCAAAAGGAATTTCTGTGGTGGGCTCAAGCATGTCAAAAAGAAAAGCACATTCACATCAATCGAAAGGAAATGCTAGCAGTAATAAATGCTATTATAGCTTTCAAGGACCTTCTACAACCAGGTCAACTATTGATAAGAACAGACAACACCACAGTTATGTGGTACATAACAGGGAGGAACACATTCTTACCCCCTATGCAGACTGGCCATGTCACTTTGGAACATGGCCATGGACTTACAAATGGAACTACAAGCACAGTACTTGCCAGGCAAGGAAAACACGCTGGCAGACAACCTAAGCAGGAATATGACAGATCCACACGAATGGAAATTGCATCCAAAAGTTTTTACAGAAATAATCCAAGAATGGGGAAGGCCAGACATAGATCTTTTTGCCTCCCACAAAAATCACCAATTGACAAAGTTCTGCTCAAGGATTTTCCATCCAAAAGCCTGGAGAGTGGACGTTCTCTTTCAGTTGGACATCAATGACAGTTTATGCCTTCCCACCTCTTCCTCTGCTGCCCAAAGTTCTATTGAAAACCAGAGCAGACAGATCAAAGATGGTTCTCATTGCTCCGGACTGGCCAAGGCAACACTGGTATCCACTCCTGAGGAGCCTGACTCATTTCCCATCATGGACCCTGCCTCTAATGCCTCTTCTTCTGACTCAGCACAGCTTCAAAACTCTTCACAGCCCGCTAAAAACACTCAATCTAGCCGCATGGAAGATTCCTTAGCATCACAACAGGCCCTACTCTCCAAGGAGGTGCAGGATGTCATTTTGGAGGCCAGAAGGCCATCAACTAGAAAAGCTTACTCCGCAAAATGGAAACGGTTTTGTGTCTGGAATGAGAAAAAGGGCCAGGATCCTGGAAAACTGAATTTACCTCAAATACTACAATATTTGGCTGAGCTGATAATCAGTGGACTTTCATTCTCCTCCATCAAAATCCATGCCTCAGCCATTTCTGCAGAATACAACACTGATCCACCTTTATTCTCTCACCCTCTCTTAAGACAGTTCCTCAGAGGGGCTAAGAATCTAAGGCCTCCAAGGAAACCACCAATACCTGCTTGGGATCTTAATTTCATTCTGGAAAAACTGACCTTGCTTCCCTTTGAGCCAGCTGCCTCATCAGATTTGCAATATTTGTCCTGGAAAACTGCTTTCCTTCTGGCTATCACCTCAGCTCGTAGAGTTTCAGAACTACAGGCTCTCATGGCTATCCAGCCTTTTATCATCTTCCATCAGGACAGAGTTTCCTTACGAACCAACCCGTCCTTTATGCCTAAAGTGGTATCCAGGGTAGCTTTAAATCAGGCCATACATTTACCTACTTTTTATCCTAATCCTCAAAACAAAGGGGAGAGATTACTACATTCCTTGGGCATCCACAGACAACTGCGTTGTTATTTGGACAGAACAAAGCCTTTCAGAAAATCAGAACAGCTCTGTGTCCTATGCTGTAGGAGCTCAAGGAAAGCCAATTTCCAAACAGACAATCTCAAAATGGATAGCCCACTGCATACGCTTTTGCTATTCCTTTCATGGCAAAACTGTACCTACAGGCATTAAAACTCATTCCACCAGGGCCACAGCCACCTCTGCAGCTTTCCTCAGAGGAGTTCCTACCAAGGATATTTTGGAAGCAGCCACTTTGAGTTCTGTGCATACCTTCTCCAAGCACTACAACCTACCATTATACTCCAAATCTAGAGCAGGCTTTGCCACTGCAGTCTTGCAGGGCATTTTGGCTCCTCCTAGTTCCACCTAGTGCCTACCACCCCTTTCTTAGCTTTGGGATTCTACTCATCTGTTATAACTGCAGCTGTATGCACGATGAACATAGTACAGTTTTGTACCTACCATAAATGTAGATGTTCAAGTGCTGATACAGCTGCAGTCCAGGATTCCCTCCCTCCTTCCCCTCTTGGGACAGGCCTGTAGGCTAACACATCCTCATACAACCTGATTGGGGTATTCATTTATGATGTATTTGCTTGTAACTACTGTATTTTGATTATATTGCACTGCATTATTACACAAATTTATGTATTGCCTTCCTTCTGGGGGCACCTGACATCTGGGGCAAGAAAAACTGAAGAAAATGGCGTTGGCTGGTTCCTTTATACCCCTGTCGCTCTGACGTCAGGGAAGAAGCGACGACAACTGACGCCGGACCTAGACTTTGGAATTTGGCCGACCAAGGACCCGCCTGATGGCAGGAGAACCCATCTGTTATGACTGCAGCTGTATTAGCACTCAAACATCTACATTTATGGTAGGTACAAAACTGTACTTTTCTTCATTTCATTCTGGTTCTGTGCTTTGCCCCTTGGCATTTCTACTGCCCCAGAGGTACTCACTAAATGCTTTGCTCCTGTCATTGCTTTTTGCAGGCTTAGGGGTACAGCTTTTCTGAATCCCTTGCTTATTCAGGCTCTTTCTCCCAGCAGTCTCCTATGAGATCTCTTCTTGACCACTCTCTTACAAAGTCCGGGGTTCGCCATCAATTTCAAAAAGTCAGTCCTTACTCTTTTTCAAGATCATATTTTCTTGTTTGCAGGATTCAGACCATTCCTCTATTGGCTTCTCTTCCTGTTGCCAAGATTTAGTCTTTAACAGGCTGACTTTTTGTTCGTTAAACTTAGAAGTCAAAGCACATAAGCGCTGTATGTCATGCTTTTAACAAGTAAAGGAAGTCCATTTCTATGAAGGTCTAGTTAGTAGTTATGTTCACATGTCAGAAGATCTTTTGCTTGTTGTTTTAGCACAGCCTGAATAGCATCCACAGCTGTTCATCTTGCATGTAGTTAAGAGTTGCGGTATTGTACTTTGAGGACTGTTCTGTTATTCGCTCTCACTTTGGCCAAGTGAGTGTGTGAACTTCAGGTTGTTATGGCTATTCCTCCTCCTCAAAAGTTTCATATAGACAATGTGTCTCTTGAGACTAATGCTTCTTTTATGCCACGGTGGTTAATGAGTTGTCACTTAGTCTGTTCAACTCTCCCTTTTTTTTCTTTTTCCACAGTCTGCCAGTGAGGTTTTCTCTGAGCACCTTTGTTCATTCATTCATTCATTCATTCATTCATTCATTCTGGGATTTTGGCTGTTTCCAACAAACCATCTCCTCCTGGATTTCTAAGGCCAATTCCTTTTGTTATCATGGGAATTTTTTACCTCTGTAAAGACATATTCTTGGACAGTTACCTCTTCTGGTGCCTTCTTCGCCAATTCACCAATTCCATCTTGACCCTCTGTTCATACGTTCACTAAGCATTACAAACTATATGCTATTACTAAGCCCAGGGCAGGTTTTGCCAGGGCTATTCTGAATGGGTTTGTAGAGGGGCTTTTCTGTGCCGCCTTTCTGCCAGTGTCGGTGTTAGCTTTTGTACTCTTCCATCGATGAAGATTACTGCAACTGTGATATGGAAATACATAATAAATTCTTACTGGAATAATATCTGTCCTTCTCTTCACTGTTGCAGTATTCAATCGCTCCCTCCTCTTGCTGCCCTGTATTTTGTTGTCCTCATGGTGGAGGGGCTTTTACTGCATTTTCCTTCTAAATATACTTTTTCTCCTTTGTCCTTTAATGGTGTTCTGTTCCTCCTGGGGTAGTTCACTTCTGGGTAATTGTTTCCCTGTGTCACCTGTATGCCCTAAACAGGTAGCATACGTGTGACTTAGGGCACCTATAAGATCTGAAGGCTTTGGTATACTGGCTGGATGCTGGAATGTCCTTGGCAGGAGATCCTTTCAGTGAAGAATATTACATCATTGAAGAGGACATCTGGTGTTAAGGTAAGATTTTACTCAGCTGTACTTTCTTTTATCTTTAATACTGTATTCACTACTCATAATACAGTTAAAAAAAACTTAATTGCACAAAAAAAAACAAACTGGTCAAGTACTTTCGTCCTAACACATGAGGACTTCATCAGACTCATTAAAATCTTAATTAACATGCTTTAAATACCACTTTTAAAATCAGTCCAACCAATCAAGGAAAGGGCACAAAAAGCGGCAATAATGTATAATAAACTTAAAGAACCCCTTTATTCAAAACAATTCCTTGGGATAATTATAAAAACAAAGATCTGTTTTTTAGAATAGCTTTCAGGGAACAACAATCATTAATGCCAGGGGCCACTGTAGCATTAGTTCTATTCTGCCAGTAGAATTCAACCCTTTCCAGTTTTTTCCCAAAAGCTGCCTCTAATATCACGGTCCACAGTTCATAAAATCCCAAAGTGAAATTTCTTACAGGTTGGCAGACATTTCAACCATACCGAATTCCTCGGTATTTACTGGTTTTGAGTTCAAAATATTGGGGTGCCACGAATTCCCGAGTGGCCCCCTTAATTTCTGAATTTCCTGATAGTAAGAGGAAAAACAACACAACTGTATCCGTTATACTCATATCAGTCACTGCTCTATAGTGTATTGTGTGTCTAGCTGCTGGCCAAGCTAGTAAATGTTCTGCAGTTCCGACCTATTGCTGCATATTGTGTCTACTCAACCACAACTGTTTTATCTGCCATTCTTCCTCTTTTAACTGGCTGGCTAAGTTCGTTCTTGTGTTTGAGTATAACTGCTGCATTTATCTGGTGTTAAATCATGTAAGTTTGTGTATTTATTGCCATGTGTCTACTCAGTCGCGTCCGCAGAAGTTTTATCTGCAGTTCCTCCTTTTTTAACTGGCTGGCTAAGTTCTTTGAGCATAATTGCTACATTTATCTGGTGCTAAGCCATGTAAGTTCATTTTGTGGAAAACAAGAGTGACAGGCATTGCAGTGGCTCCAAAGCAGGTAACTGGGTTAGAGGGTTTCAGGTTGGTACTTTGCTAGTTTCTGTTTTGGGCTGTCTCAAGGCCACAGCATTTGGAAATGCTGAAGTCGATGTGGAATTTCATAAAATGGCGTAAAAGGAAATTTATAGTTACAGATTTTTTTTAGGAGTGTATGTTTTTGGAAAGTACGCACAGAAGAAAATTAGAGAAATGCAAGAACGGGAAGCAGCAAAATATATTGCTCAAGCATGACGGCAGTATCATTTTGGGGTCTACTTCACGATGTCGAAAGCCGACCATATCGAAGCTGATATTGTCAGCAGCACAACATCGAAAGTGCAGAACATTGTGCAGGTAAACTGAAATCTCCATAGGGGGAGATTTCCTTTTACCTCAATGTAGTGAAGTCTCGGAGTTGGAATATTTAAGTAGGTGGGGTGTGGTTGCCCCCCTGCCTACGCTAGTTGGTTTTTAATTTTGTTTGTTTTTTTTAACGTTATTCGATGTTTTACTACATCGATCACTAGAGGCTGACCTTTAGTGATTCCATGTAGTAAAATTTCTGTAACGTGATATATACGCTCATTTTGAGAGCAATCAATGGACTTTGTAACATGACAGTATTATCAGTGCTTCTTACTCTAAGGGATGCCATAGTACAACCACTTAATTCAGAAATTCTTACAGCTTTGCTTAAGAACAGGCCATCAAATAAGTTAAACATCTGGGAAGATTTGAAGATAATGAGCCTTTTAACTGGCTGGCTAAGTTCTTTCTTGTGTGTGCAGTATGTGTTTAGTCCTTGACCCATTGCTTTCATGGCGACTAGCATTTTATCTGGTGCAAGTTCATTTATTTCATCATGATTCAACATTACTTTACTTTAAAAACCAGTTAGAGTTGCTTTACTTAAAGTGGTTTTTAGATTAGAGTTGTGAGTTTGAGCATTTTAAGTGATTCCGAGTGTCATGTGTATATTTCAAGAGATCACACAAATTGTGTTTTTACACTGTTTGAGAGGTTTTCTCCTTCATAAGAATATTGAAACTTTTATGTCATAGCGTTAATGTCAACATCTTCAGATGACTTAAAACTGTGTCATGGTGGTTACTCTTGCTGTCTGTCAGGTTCACACTTAAAATACCAACCTTGTTTCTTGTTTTACATAGGTTTCTAGTAGGCATGCCACTTTCCTTCCAAACAGGAAACGCTCTAGACTGGACTGTACTGTGGAAAAACTCCATGCAAAATGCACATGGTTACAAGGTTACAGACCAGATGGCATTTGTAGTCTACTGTTCACGGAAATGTCGAAGATCAGCTTTGCCAATGAGATATTTTGCAGTAATGTTCTTTCTTTGTAACAGGCGTAGCAAAATGTGATTTCTAAGTATGAAGGACTTCCTTTTCTTGAAGAAAGAACTCAGTACGAAAGCTGGAAAAAACAGCTGACAACTTGGAGAGAGAAAGACTTTATAGCAGTCTCTCTCTCACTTTCAGACTAAGATAGGATGGGAAAGGGATTTAGAAATACCTGCAGAAGAACTGAAAATGCTGATCTGAAGTAGTTAACTTAATTTGATCAGCAACCTGTGGGTATCTGATCCAAGCCGGCAGCTTTCCTAGCAAAAGATCCGAGCTCCAAGCTTCTCCCCCTACCCATAATACCCTGCTATCTCCCTCTAGTCCTCCGATCTCGTTTGCCGCAGCTTCTTGAAGCATCTGAGAACGAGCTCCTAGCGTTGGGTTTGTGAGTTAAAGTAAAATATTCAAACTTTTTTCCTTAAAAATCTCTGCAAACTTGGTGTGTGTGGTACCCTTTTCTCCCTAGTTTTTCGCGTTGGCTTCAGTTTAGATATTAATTTCCCCTCCCCTATTCTGTCTGTGTGTGAAGGTGTGTGCGTGTGGGCCTGTTCTTTTCGAAAATGTCTGAAGGCCCAAAAGCAATTTTTTTTAAATGCTTCGAGTGTGGTCATAAGCTGTCCCCAGCGGATGGCCACACTCTGTGCGTTATTTGCCTGGGCGTGGACCACCTTTCATCAGTCTGCACTATCTATGCAGCCTTCAACCCCAGGGCTTTGAGGGATAGGAGGACCAAGCTAATCCTTGCGGGCCTTTTGCCCCCTGATTCGGCTTCGTCCTCCTCCCCCTCTGTGGCGCCAGCCGTGGCTGCTCCACTGATAGTTCTCGCTCCCCTGGCCGGGATTCAAACTCCCACTCAGGAGGAAAGGGACACGAGAAAAAAGGACAAGAAAGACCAGGAGCGTGATGGGGACAGGCATCGTAACCACAAGAGGCGGGCCGATTCAGCTCCCTGGGCCCCACTGTCTAAGCAGCTCGCCTCCACCCCTAAGGTCTCCGGGTCTTCCCCCTCCAGGCTTTGTTCTCCACGTTTCTCCCTGGAGCCGGAGGAGGAGACCCGGGCACCTTCGAGGTCGTTCAGGCGGCCTTCCCGGCCAGCCTCGGCAGCCTCATCCAGAAGTTTATCAGATGCGGACATGGACCGGATGATGCGTCGATTTCTTCAGGCCCAGCTGAAGATGGGAGTGCTCTTGTCTCCCTCCGGGGGGGGGGGGGGGCTCGACCCCATTTTTCGCCCCCATTGCTCCTTCTCTGACCCACTATCTGGGTTCGGAGCTGTCTGATCCGGGTAGCTTCGGAGCTGGGGTGATGGCGCAGACAGTGTTTCCTACTTCAGTGCCAACTGCACCTTCGAGTTTGTCAGGCCCTTTTCCGGATCCGAGCTCTTGGGGCTGTGAGCTGAGCATTGGATCCGTAGGGGTCAGTGTGCCTTCGGCTCCGTTGAGGTTGGAGCACACTGTTCTTTTGTATCTGATCGGGTTATCTCCAGCGCCAATCCACATGCCGGATCCGAGGGGGCTGCTTTCAGATCCTAGGGAAAGCAGCTCACCCTCTGCATTCAACGTCGTGGAGAGGGTCCTTTCGAGGGATTTGAGGGCCCAGGTTCTTGATACGGATCCACCTGCCATTCCCTGTCAGACGGGCCTGTCTTCCATCATCTGGCCCCAGGGACAGCCTGCGCCTACGTCCCAGATGGTTCCCGTAGAGGAACAGGACATTGTTGGCGAGCTCTCCTCGGACAGCCCCCCCCCCCGAGGACGTCTCCTTTGGCGACATTATGGAAATACTTTGTTAGAGGTGGGGGTGGTCAGCCCAAAAGCCTTCCTCGGACGAGTCTGTGTTTCTGGAGGTGTTCGCAGGCCCATCTACCTCTTGGGTGTCCCCTCCCACCAATCCCCTGGTGGACTTCATAACTACCAGGGCATGGAAGGAGCTGGACACTGTGGAGCCAATACCCAAGAGACCGGACAGGATTCTCAGCCCCCCCCCCCCCCCACAGACGGGACAGTTTGGAGCAAGGGTGCCCCGGTAGATGCCATGGTGGTGGCGGCTGCCACCAAGAAAGAACTGGCACAGGAGAGTTCCTTGGTACATCCTCCAGACAAGGAGTCTTGGACGATGGACCGCCTCGGAAAGCGGATGTTTGCTTCAGCGACCTTCTCTTTCAGGTCACTGAACTATATGGCACATGTAATTCGGCTCCAGCGGGACCTAATCAAAGAGTATGCTGGGTCACCCCCAGAGTCCATGTCGGCTGAGGACAAACGGACCTTCTCGGCTCGAATGGCCACTCAAGTCGATCACAAACACCTCTTTGCGGCTTCTCTCCCATGCCACGGAGGGAGAGGCTAGAGCCAGCAGAGCAGGCATAGTCTTACGACAGGCCTGGCTCAGTCTCTGCGAGAGGCGGGGGAGGGCAGGGTGGACGCCGGCCAAGAGGCAGAGGGGGGCCGAAGAATTTCGTGTTGAGGGGAACTCTTTTCCGATCGACCCGCGCAGCAACCCTGAGGGGTTGCCCAACTGCTCCTCTCTGGAGGCAGTCGGGAGCTTCTCGGAGCATTTAGCACATTGGGAGTCCATTACGACAGATCGCTGGGTGCTCAGGCTTATATCCAGAGGTTACTCAATTCCATTCCTGAGTTCTTCTCCCCGATGTCCCACCCAGTCAGAGGGAGGTAGCAGTCTTAGAAATAAGAGAGCTACTAAGAAAAAGAGCCATCCAGCACGTCCCCCCCGGTCAATCAGGATCAGGCTTTTACTCCAGGTTCTTTTTGGTGCCAAAAAAGACAGACTTACGGCCAATTCTCTACCTGTCCACACTGAACCTGTCAATCGCCAAAGAAAAGTTCCGGATAGTCACCATTCATTCCATTCTCCCACTTTTACAGGAGAACGACTGGATGTGCTCCATAGACCTCAAGGATGCGTGCTAGCATATTCTAATGGACAGGCGATCCAGTAGGTTTATCTACTTTTAGCTGGGAGCCAGCCATTATCAGTTCAGGGTCCTACCCTTCGGTCTCACCACAGCCCCTAGGGTGTTCACCAAGGTCATGGCAGTTGTAGTGGCCCACCTGAGGCTTCAGGGAATACAGGTTTTTCCTTACCTGGACGATTGGCTCCTAGCCGCCCCCACCTGGCATCTACTGTGTTCAGCAAGGGACTATTTCCTACATCTCGCCCGCCATCTAGGGATCACGATCAACCACAAGAAATCCTCCCTTCAGCCTACTCAGATCTTGGATTTCATAGGGGCCAGGATAGACACAATTCAGTCCAAAGTCTTTCTGACGACGGACAGACTCTGCAGCCTAAACCTCCACATTTTGGCTCTTCTACAGTCCTCTGCCCCTCCAGCGGAATTAGTCCTGAGGGCTCTGGGTTCCATGACAGCGGCCATCAACCTGTCACCGCTCGCACGTTTGAATATGAGGATTCTCCAATGGACTTTACAGGTTCAGTGGTCCATCCTACGACATCCCTTGTCTTCCCCTATTCCCCTCAGCACAGTTTGCAGGGAATTTCTACTTTGGTGGCTCCATTCCAGGCACCTCTGGGAAGGGCACCCCTTCTACATGTCCCCACCCCAAGTTACGGACGCATTTTGCCTCGGGTGGGGGGGGCATAACATGGGCAGAACCGTCCAAGGCACGTGGACTCGCACAGAGACCTTTTTGCATATCAGTGTTCTGGAGATGAGGACGGTGCTTCTAGCGTTGCAGGCTCTCCATGCCCTTCTTCCTCTAGGGACTATTGCAATTCAAACAGACATGTCAGTGGTCTGGTACATCAACAAGCAAGGGGGAACCAGATCTTACCCACTTTGCCAAGAGACCATGAGATTGTGGGAATGGGCGATATCCACCAACCACTTTCTCATAGCGATGCACATACCGGTCCAGTCAAACATTCTAGCGGACAAGCTGAGTCGAACTATCCTCTCACCTTACGAGTGGTCCCTGAACCCCTTAGTAGTGACACAGATCTTCCTCAGATGGGGTCATCCTTGCTGCGATCTGTTCGCGTCGCCTTTGAACGCAAAGTGCAGCGAGTTTTTTTCTCTAATTCCCCCACCAGGGGAAACCCCCAGAGACTCTCTGGTTCATGCTTGGCCATCCGGTCTTTTTTCTGCTTATCCTCCTCTTCCATTGATGACAAAATTCTTGCAGAAAGCTCGTCGGTTGGGGAGCAGAGTTATCCTCATAGCCCCATTCTGGCTTCGTCAAACCTGGTTCCCATGCCTACGGTCTCATCTAGTGCATCCTCCCTGGATCTTAGATCCCATTCCGGATCTGATTTCTCACCCCTTGGGGTTGAAGACCCCCGACCTGGACAACCTCAATCTCTCTGCTTGGTTGAGCCAGTTCCCTTAATGGCTAGGACTCCCGGCATCTCATCCTCAGTTAAGGCTATCCTGGTGGCCGCTCATAAGCTTTCTACCAGGAAAGTCTACAATAGTAAGTGGAAGCGTTTTTCTATCTGGGCGGGGCATAGGAATTTTGATCCTTTTATGGCTCCTATTCCAGCAGTCCTCGACTTTCTATCCCACATTTTTCATCAGGGGGCTAGTTCTTCAACTGTTAAAGTTCATTTGGCAGCTATTTCCCACTTTCACATTGGAAACAATTTTGGCCCCCTAGCTTCCTCTAAGATCTGCAAGACCTTCCTAAAAGGTACCTTTCTTTTGAGACCCCCTGTTAAGGATGCAGTTCCTCCATGGGATTTAACCCTAGTTCTCAAGGCTCTGACTGGTCCCCCTTTTGAGCCTGCAGCTTCAGTCGACCTAAAGTATGCATCTTGGAAAACTGCCTTTCTGATTGCTATTACCTCAGCTAGAAGGATATCAGAGCTTCAGGCTCTTTGTAGTAAGCCTCCGTACATCATTTTTCATAAAGACAGAGTTTCCCTCAGGACTAATCCCTCCTTTCTGCCTAAAGTGGCTTCCGAAGCCAACATCAACCAATCCATCAGTCTGCCTGACTTCTTTCCTAATTATCACAACAAAGAATAGTATAGACTTCATTGTCTGGATGTACATAGTTGCGATTTTACTTGCACAGAATGGCTGTTTTTCGAAAATCGAAACAACTCTTTGTCTCATTTGCAAAGTCCTGTCTGGGTAAACCAGTGACAAAGGTAACCTTAGCTAGGTGGATTTCCCAATGCATTCTTCTCGCGTACAGAAGCTCTGGTCGACCTGAGCCCGTTCAGGTTTGGGCACATTCTACCAGTTCTGTGGCTACTTCTGCGGCCTTCTGGTCGAGGGTCCCTTTGGATGACATTTGTTCAGCAGCTACTTGGGCTTCTTCTCATACTTTCATTACACATTATAAATTGGATCTGATATCCAGAGGAAGGGCATCTTTTGGCTTTGCAGAATATCCTTCTATGAGGACCTCCCAAGTTGTTGGTAGCTGGGGACTCTGTCCCACAGGTTGCTGATCAAATGAAGTTAACTACTTCAGATAAAGAAATTATGTACTCACCATAACGTTCCATCTGAGTAGGTAAATTCATTCGTCAGCAACCAACCCTCCCTCCGTCCCCCTGACCTGTATTTCGTCCTTGAAGGATGATTGTGTTTCACTTCCCAGATGACATCAGGTTAGGATGTTCAGGTGTTTTTTTCATTGTGTTATTGTAGTATTCTGTGATACTATGGCAAACTCGATCTGAGGACTAGAGGGAGGTAGCAGGGTATTATGGGTAGTGAGGAGGAGCTTGGAGCTCAGATCTTTTGCTAGGAAAGCTGCCGGCTCGGATCCGAATCTGATCCGATACCCACAGGTTGCTGACAAATGAAGTTACCTACTCCGATGGAACGTTATGTTGAGTACATAACTTCTTTTTTCAGTGAATGTGAGTTTCAAGGGCAGAGAAATTGTAATGCCACAGTACCTGGTAGTCTAATTGACTGTTCACTGTTGTGCAGTTATAGAACTTGTCTCTGCCAGCTCTGTTCTGCCCTCGCTACACTCTAGCTTCACTCCACTTCCCTACCCTGCCCCTATTCCCTCCCGCCCCTAAATCACTCAAATTTATCTAAACCTAACTACTCCTACTCACATGTCTGCAAATCACTACCTGTACAATTCTGAATTATAAAAGTAGTGCCTACATTTCCAGACTAATTCTAATCAACACCCATCCATTAGCACACTTATATTAACCTTTTACCAATCCCTACCCTTTTTACAATTACAAAATGCTATTAATGCTATCGATGCAAACAAACCTCTTGTTTCATACGCATCTAACAGTTGTCACACCCTGTAATTAAAATAGGCCAAACTCCACTATACCCCTCTCCCTTACCGTTACAATACAACACATATCCACCTACACATTCAGCTGCTCTGACCTCCCACATAGTCACCCTCCTATCTGATTTAATCCCTGTTCTACCACATACAGGCAAACTCACAGCTATCACCTCCTCCTCCTCCAACATCTCACAACACACACTAACCACACGTTGTTAGTCCCACTATAACAACCTCAACACACTAATAAAGCACACAATGTTACATTCACTAAAACACACATCATTACATCCACTGTTTACTACCTTCTCTCCACACAGCCAACCTATTCACACTAGCCCTTCCTTATCATTCAACTAACTTCTACACCCCATCTACTAAGACCACCCTACCAACTCTCCACTGCCCATAACCCACCACAACTCCCAAATGTCACCAAACCTCTACAACAACGCAGAAATAGACTACCTGCCACTTAAATACCATCAAACCAGACATTAAAATGAGCCACTATTTAGAAACCACAAACAACTAAGAAAACTTATAACAACTTCAATTCCTATATTATCAAAACTAAAACTCAGAGGTGACATCCACCCCAACCCTAGCCCCAAGACTACCAATAAACAAACTATCACACTTCAATCAACTCTACCATACCCCTTCAACCCAAACACTCCATGCTCTTCCTTACTGTAAATTTAAGAAGTATGCTAAACAAAATCCATGACCTCCATGCACTAATTGACTTACAATTCCCCTGACATAACCATTTTGACTGAAACCTGGCTTAAGCCACATGTCAAAAACAATGAAATACTTCCCCCAGGGTTCAACATATATAGACTCGATTGTCAAACTAAACGTGGAGGAGGTGTAGCAATAATGTTTAAACAAAATCTAGCCCTAGAAGTTATCAACACCACACTTCCTACTTTACTCATCACCAAACTGAATATGAACAACAACGAAACACTAATCATAGTGGCTATCTGTATCCCTCCAGGAGATAACACTAGCACAGTTGAAGACATACTTCACTGACTATCCGCAACCTTCCACCAAGAAACCATAATTGAGTGACCTCAACACTGACAGGTCCACTTATAATTCCAATAAGCCGTCCAATTTCATAAACCTATATGGTTTCTCCCAGCTCATACAAAACCCCAGAAGAATAGACAAAACCTCCAACAGATAATCCATCCTGGATTGGACACTCTCACAAATAAAAATAACACACCCCTTCTAGGAGGATGCCTCACCAGTACCATAAGTGACCACCTACCCACATACCTAATCAGAAACAATCTTAGTCCACCTAGACAAGTAGTCTATAGGTTTATCTGCAACAAGAAAAACATTTTCAACTCCCTGTTCCAACAGATTAACTGGTCCTCCCCTCAAAATACTACCACTAGATGACCCCAGTTCAATAAATGTTCAACACTTTAACACCACCTTCCTCAACATCCTAAACAGCCTGCCCCCCTGCAAAATAGCTAGAATAAAACATCACCACACACCCTGGCTTAGAAACAACACCAATGACCTACTTAAAAAAAGGGACAAGGAATGGGAACACTGGCTAACTAGCAAAAGCAATGACAACCTTCTACTTTTCAAACAACTTATAATGCCAAATCCCAGGTAAAAGCTGACAAAAAGGCTACTACATCACTGCACAGCAAAGAAGCAGAAACAACCCCAAAAACTTCTGGGCCACTATAATCAAACTCCTGCAACCTGGTAGTACGTCCACCCCCAATCCTACCACACCCCCTTCAAATGCTAACATCGCAACACAGTTCAATTCCATTTTCATAAACACAATTCACTCACTTATTGACTATGACCAAAACGTCACTACTACAATCCCTGTACCAAACAATGAGGGTTTAAACTCCGCCTTTAATGCCGTCCCAATCCATACCATAAAAAAACTACCCAGTAAGCTCAAGCCCACAAGCCTAGCTGCTGACAACCTCCCATCAGAATTCCTCAAACTGCCTTCGAAGTCATAGCCTTACCCCATTTCTGCCCTTATCAACCGCCCTATCTCTGAGAACCATGTCCCACGAATCTGGAAAGTCTCCTATATCACCCAACTACATAAAGGTGGCAACTCTACCATGCTTACTAATTACAGGCCCATTGCCATTTTTTCACCTGTCTCCAAAATACTAGAGAAATGCATTCACTCTCAGCTGCTAAACTACCTTCTCTCCAATAACCTCTTATCAAACACGCATGGTATTCGCCCCCACCACAGCACCGCAACAACCACCCTCATTTTTACTAACACAATAAATGAACACAGAAATCAGAATGTCTCATCCATCTTTCTAGATCTCTCAAAGGCATTTGACACAGTTTCACACCAAAAACTGCTGTCTGAATTGGCCACATTGCATCTCAGTCATTCTTCCCTAGCTTGGTTCCACAGCTATCCAACCAAACTCCAGCAGGCTGTTAGATGGCTACAGGAGCTATCATCTTTGCTCCCTGTTAACATAGGAGTTCCATATTAGCCCCCCGACTTTTTACCATCTTCGCAAATCAACTCCATAAATCCACATCTCTCGCCTCTGTCATCCAGTATGCAGATGACTCAACCTTTATGTGCTCCGCCCCCTTTCTAACGCAACTACAGAGCTATAACACAACAATCCTTCCTAGAAGTAGAATTCTGGCTAACACTAACCTCATACTGAACCCAAACAAGACCAAACTCATGTTCTTTCTCCCCAACAAAACACCCAATCCCTCAGCCACTTTTCAAATCCACTCCTCCAACAGCAATCATAAACACCAGCTCACATACCAAATTACTAGAATTCGCAATTGATGGCAAGTTAAAATTCGACCTACACCTCTCTCAAACCATTAAAAAAAGACATAAAACTAGGCTCTCTAAAATATTAATCCTTTCCTAACTAGCCATTCTAGATTAAGCATCGTCTTACTGTTCTCTATGCTTCTCCCATCTTTACAAACCTTGACAAAACTGACCTTACCAAACTTGAATCTGCCTACAATAAAATAGTCAAGTTCTCCACTAGCTCCCCATATAGGTCCCACCACTACTCTGCCCAACAACAAATACATTGGCTAGAATTCCCACAACAACTAACCTATACCCAACTTGTCTTTACTCACCAACTAATATACCAGCCAAACAGAACCCCACCCCTACAACAATTACTCCAACCATATGCCAGCGCTTGACACCATTCCTCACACAAAACACTCCTCCAAGTATCCAAAAGCAACAACAAAGCTGGGGGTGCCCTTTACGCTCACCACACTTCTAAACTTTGGAACTCAATCCCTCAACACATCCTAAGTGCTACCAACCTACACCAATTCAAAACTCTGCTCAAAGACCACCTCACTAACAACTGGCTCTGCTCCTGCACCGAGCCTGGCTATAATATCACATAAGCCCACATAAAATTTCATCCCCTAACTTTTGTAGTCTTCATGTATACTCCACTCCCACTTGTTAACACCACCTATCAGCTACCTACAATAAGAGTATAATTTGATAATTCCTTTTCTTTTGTAAAGGTATACATATGTACACGTATTAAAGTATATTCAAATGATCAACTAAAGGTGGACCCCTGCCCTAAAAAAATATATATATATATATATATATATATATATATATATATATGTATATGTATATATATATATATATATATATATATATGTATATGTATATATATATATGTATATGTATATATATATATGTATATGTATATATATATATATATATATATATGTATATATATATATATATGTATATGTATATATATATATATATATATATGTATATATATATATATATATATGTATATATATATATATATATGTATATATATATATATATATATATATATATATATATATATGTATATATATATATATATATATATATATATATATATATGTATGTATATATATATATATATGTATATATATATATGTATGTATATATATATATATATATATATATATATATATATATGTATATATATGTATATATATATATATATATATATGTATATGTATATATATATATATGTATATGTATATATATATATATATATGTATATATATATATATATATATATGTATATATATATATATATATATATATATATATGTATATATATATATATATGTATATGTATATATATATATATATATATATATATATATATATATGTATGTATATATTTGTATGACTTTACTATATTGTAATAACTTTCTCCTTTTCACTAAAGTGCCTATTGTATATTGTACTTTCTTTATTGTCTCTAGATATTTCTGTTAAATTTTATGTAAAACCAACACTGTGCCTGTCAATGTTATTGTTTTATTGGAGCTTTTCTCCTCGGGCCTCCGCTGAAAATGGGCTCCACACCCAGATGGACTATCCCAGTCAACAAATGTCAAGTAAGTAAAATAAATATTGCATTGTTTAGCAAATATCTATTAGTGTTTGTGCTATAAAATGTAAAATAAAATCCAAACCATTGTAGAAGTAAAAGCAGTACATTAGTGTTTATGGTAAATGGAGCAAAATAGCCAAGTAATGGGACATTGGAATGGCTTTAGGGGCGACTCTGGGGTCATATTTTGGTTGTCGGTTCTTAAGTTTATGTTTGAAAGTTGGTATCCCACAATTCCATTGAAGTGGGCGGGATTGCATAATTATGTATGCACAGTTTGTTAATCAGCATATAGATGTGTACCTATTTTTCACAGGCCTTTGTCCAGATTTTTGATGATTCCAGGTTGAGAGGTATGCAGGCTGGTTTATTTTTAAGGTGTCTGTAGAGAGCATTGTTTAAATTATCTTGCCTAGTTTTGACTCTGCTCTTCAGTCAGTGCTTGCTGAATTTTATTATTTGTTAGTAATTGCAGGTGTAGGGTAGCCACATTCTTTGATTTCCTGTCCTTTCCTACTTAAGTGGTACAGTATGAAATATTTTCTGCTTAAAAACCTCAGCTTTGGCCGGTTAAGATCTAGCTGTATTAAAGTGGACATATAAGAGAATTTAAGTACCTTTATCTGCACTTTTTTTTCAAATACAGTATTTAAATTGATTTAACTGTGTTGCAGGAATATTAACTGAACTGGAAGTTTTGACTCTGCTCTTCAGTTTGTCCCACCCACCCTGTTTTTGTTTTGGTGTTAATCTTAGTGGCCTTGAAACTGCCCTCCCCTCTTGTAAATTTGTGTTTGGATACTCCTTCTGGGACCATCTCATTTGCTCACTCAACTGAGTGCAGTGAGATCATATTCTGATTTCAGGCACTCCTACTGTGTACAAAGAGAGCATCTGGGAAACAGAAGAAAAAAATATTTTAAGCTTGTTTCCTGCCTTTCCTGTTAAGTGGTATAGTCTGTTTGTAGGCTTCTGAGCCCCCAAGCCCTTCTGTGTTCGAGGGAAGCCATCTAGCTTAGTTTTTTTTTTCTTATAACTAGCCAGTTTTCTAGTTTCAGCACACAAATCTGTTTCTTTGAACTCAGCACTTGTTCAGAACTCATTGTAAGCACTACATAAGCTGCAAATTACTACAGCACTCAACTTTCCTCACTTGTCTAGCGGAAAGCAGTTTTTAGTACTTAATAAATAAGCACTTATCCAGGCATGTCTAAGGGTCAACTCCCAGTGATTTCTCCTGTCTACATGATGAATCTGAGCATCTTGGGGCAATGCAGCAATTGCCTCATGTACACAGACAACCCTCTCCTCCTACCACCCAACACTACAACCTGTGAGAGATGCACTTATATAGCCAAACTGGAAGCAAAGCTCTCTTCACCCAAGACTGGACTAGACAGTCAAGAGGAGAAGGTAAACACTTGCACCACACCACACTCATCACATAGTCCCTCAAAACCTACACCACCAAAACACACACATAGAAACACAAACCGCACACTTACATTTGCGGAGGCTCTCAATAAAACCTGCCCAAGCATCAGGGACATCCAAAGCATAAACACAAGCAAATTCCACCCCCCCCAACACGACCCAAATGACACATAGCCCACAAACTCAGTGTGCCACTCAACCACAGCCCATAAGGCATAACAACGTACCCAACACTCTAGTCATAGGTGACTCTATAGTCAGGCACACTGATGTTCCATTCACTAGACTAAACAAGGAGAAAGTTACTGTCAGCTGCCTGTCAGGTGCCAGGATCCGCCACATAACGCATGCACTCAGGTCACTCCACAATAAGTACAAATATGACACTGTCATTGTCCATGTTGGTGTGAATGACCTGCGACTTACCTCCCTGGACTACATGAAAAGAGACATAGAGGAGCTCTCCGTTCTTGTATCCCAGGCAGGTATGACCCTAACCCTGAGTAGCATCCTGCCATCACCCAGAATACCACAGTACAAGGACAAAATGATTGACTTCAACAATTGGCTAAGCTTCTGGTGTCATTCTAAGGGGATCCAGTATTTGTCTGCCTGGGACGACATGATCGACAGTCCATGATGCTTTGCCAGAGATGGCCTGCACCTGTCGCCCTTAGGATTCCGGATACTGGCTAAGACTCTTGCCACCCCTATAGTGCCTTTTTTAGGCAAGGTTCAAATGAAAAATTTACCACCGTAACAGGTACAAGCAAGCAAAATCTGAGGGTAATGCTACTCAGTGCTAGAAGTCTAAACCTCAAAATGCACTCACCCAAGGCACTTGTTAAAATGGAGAACATTGACATCTGTGCAGTGACCGAGACCTGGTTCAAAGCTCCACAGAGCACCCCTACATTACCAGGCTTCAATTCATACCACACCTTTCGGCCACCTAACCCAGAAAGAAGCACTAAAGGCAGAGGCGTGTCCATATTCATTAAGGATATCCACATCTCCAGGCTAGTTGTACAGCATAATGCATCCGAGATTATCCAAGTGCAACTAACTCTGGGCAAGACCGCAGTCCAAATTGTAGCTTGCTACGGACTCCCCACCATGCCCCAGGATTCACACTCATTTCTTGATACACTGGAAAGTATTAGGGTACAACCCAACACTCTAATAATGGGCAATTTCAACTACCCCACCATTAACTGTGAAAACTACTCGTGTACCAAATCTCTTGCTCAACGTTTTCTAGAATTCATAAATTCCAACACCTTGGATCAACTTATTCACACCCCCACCAGGGGCAGCAATATCCTAGACCTGGTCATTACCAACATGAGAATCCAGTGTTCCACACCAGAGGTCAAATCCGACCACAAGCTTAATCGGCTTAGACATCCACATCCTACCCCCAGCCCCAATTAGGGAAACCATCGTAAAAAACTTCTCAAAAGCCAACTTCACACTTCTTAAGACAGAAGTGGCAAACTTCATGACACCCATGCAGACGGACAGTAGAGGTATGACTGCCGAATCCTACACAAATGCACTTTATAAGCACTTACACAAGTGCATGGATCATGCTATTCCTAATAGAACCAAGATGTTATCCTCCAAAAAAGGAAGCCAATCTGGTGGTCCTCTGCCATAAACAAACTCTACAACAGAAGAAAGAAACTGTTGCAAAAAAGAGTAAAATCCCATGACTGGCGGAACTCCCTGGTCAACCTCAGTAAGAAGCTGAGATCCCTCATAAAATCCTGCAAAGCTAGTTACGAAAACAAAATTGCCACGGACTCTAAAGACAACCACAAAGCATTCTATAGCTATGTCAAGAATCTAAATGGGAATACTCAGATCTGCTCTGAGTTACAGCATGATGGCACTAACTATACAGAACCAACTGATATTGCCAACATCCTAGCAGATAGGTTCAGTGCTAACTTTACCCCCCTCTCACCCCCTAGAGGGCCCATCTCTATACCGGAAGAATGCAAAGTTCCTATAATCACGGCTGCACAGGTAAAAAACACACACTCCAAAGCCAAGAACACAGCATCCATGGGACCTGACAATATCCCAAGCTGCGTTCTACACAAACTACAGAATGAACTGGCACCCTACCTAAGTACCATGTTCAATCATAGCCTCACCTCAGGCTTTGTACCCACTGAATGGCGCACTGCGACAGTTATCCCACTCCACAAAGGGGGAGCCACGATGGACCCCGGGAACTACCGCCCCATTAGCCTGATGAGCCTGGTCTGCAAGGCCATGGAACGTAGCATCATGGAACTCATAAACAAAGACATTGGTAATCTCCAAACTCTGGACCCTACTCAGTTTGGATTTGTAAAAGGCAGATCATGTCTCCTAAACCTGATCGACTTCTTTGAAGCAGTCACCAAAGCCATAGATGAGGGTAAAATGGTTCACACAGCTTATCTAGATCTCGCCAAATCTTTCAACACCACCCCCTACTCTGGAATTATAGATAAGCTCACTAAACTAGGTATAAATCCCTATCTCACAAGATGGGTTGCCAACTGGCTCACGGACAGAATGCACACTGTGAAAGTAGCGGATTCCAAATCCGACATCAGACCAGTGACAAGTGGAGTACCACAGGGTTCATTCCTGGGTCCTCTCCTGTTTGGTATCTACTTCTCTGAAGTGCAGGCCAACACAGAAGGTCTTTGGCTAACAAAGTTTGCAGATGACTGCAAACTAGGAGCCATAATCTTAACTCCTAACGATGTGGACAAACTACAAAAGGGCCTCACTGAGACAGATACCTGGTGTCAAAGCCATGGCCTGAAGCTCAGTGCCAAAAAGTGTACTGTCATCCCCTTTGGTAAAAACTCTGCACCCATGAACTACCACACAGCTGGTAGTCTACTTAATGCTGAAAATGTGATGAGACCTTGGGACACAGGTGGACAGTAGTCTCTCCTTTGATAATCACTTTGCCACAGTGGTCAGGAAATTTACGTGGCTCATCTCATCACAAAAGGATTCTCATCTAGGAAAAAAAGAGGTTATTGTTCCCCTCTACTCATCACTCATTAGACCCCTTATAGAGTACAACGCCCCTTTTGGTATGTACCTCACAAGACATCTACAACAACTGGCAAGACCACAGAAATACCTCACAAAGAGGATTACTGGCCTCAAACGAATGCCCTATGCAGACTGTCTCAAAAAACTACAGCTTTACTCCATCGCATATCGCCTACTCAGGGGCGATCTCTGCCTAACATACAAAGCTATGTCAAACCCAGAGCTGTTGGACATGCACCACTTAAAGAAATCCCAATCCCTCCGAGCTACACGTTCTAGGGGACCTTAACCTTGTCACCACAATAAACAGAACATGCTGGAGGGATAGATTCCTGTCCCAGAGACTTCCCATACTCTGGAACAGACTACCTATCTATGTCAAACAGAGATCATCATTAGCACTCTTCAAGAAAAATCTTGATGATTGAATGGGAAATGGGAAATTCACCCCGGGGATCACTTCTGTGGCTCTGCTTGAAAGGGGCACAGGAAAATAATTTTCTTGGGTGGCGAAAGCCAGGGTACATTTTTTGGCTAGGCTTGTATTGGCCCTAGGGCCGATAGCCTAGTACCTACCTATGAACCTATAATGGCATATAACTGCTCATAAATACATTTTCTAAATGTCCTTTCTGTTTTACCAACATAAAAATATTGGCATTCTTAAATTGCTATGTAAAGTAACTGGCTAGAACCGCAATTACCAGAGGGTAGTCTTAAGTGAATGGGTGGCTGTCCCACTACTACACTCTGTTCTTGTAAAATATACATGCAATACCTACAAGCACCACACCTCACTGTTCCTTTAATCTTGAACCTTCGCGGGGTAATAGTATGCTCCAATCATTGTTTAAAGTTAAAATCAGTTTTGTAAACAAACCTAGGGTTACTGCCCAGGGTGTCAATTAGTTCACTATTACTCTTAAATAAAACCCAATTCTTATTTAGAATGTCCCTCACTTCCACTAAGTTCATCATAGGTCGATACTGTAGAATTTGTGTTGTCAACAGTCCCACTACCAGATGTCAGGGGCCCCAGTAGAGACCTATATCTTATCCCCCATCCTTCTGTCACTTGGTTACAAATGTTTAGTACCAACTGGGAAGGGTATCCTCTGTCCATAAAAAACTGTACTAAAGTTCCCATTTCCGTTTTAGAATTTTGCAATTCCAAACACACCCTGGTAAACCCATATAATTTGGCTTTTAAATATATTTATCTTCGTAAATGTTGAATGACCTCTACTAAAATCTAAGTAATCATTCGAAAAAGTGGGTTTCCTAAAAATTTTTGAACAGAAACAACCCTTATTCAAAACATTCACCACTGTTGCGTCCAAATAGTCAACCCTCACTTCAGAGTGTACAGAAGTAAATTGGAAGCAACTACACATCCCATTAATAAACTGCTGTATGAACTGTTATTGCTTTCCTGAGTTTTGCCACAAAATAAAAATGTCTTCCAAAAAGCTTAAATAGCAAAACCAGTAATTAATATAAAAACTCTCCAGAATGCGTCTCCTCTCCCAGGCATGCATAACTACTATAGACGTGATGGACTTGTTTACTTCCATTCCACACAAAGGTTTGAGTTTATTTTATGAAGCATTGATGGAAGAGACAACCTTAAGGGGCTTCTTGATCAACTTCACTATGGAGTTAATGGAGATTATTTTGAAAAGTATTTTTTTTTTATGTTTGAGGAGTAATTTAGACAAACCCGGGGTTTTGCAATAGGTGCAGGTTGTGCACCATTGTTTGCCAACTTGGTTGTGTATGCTTGGGAGAGGAGACGCATTCTGGGGATTTTTTATAGTAATTACTGATGTCTTTTTATTAATCCGCAGTGGTGGTGTTGCAGTAGTGTTGTCGCCTCACAGTAAGACGCTGTCTGGTTCGATTCTCAGCTAGAGCATCTTCTGCGTAGAGACATGCATGAATGGGCGTACCTTCGTTGAAGGTTGTGCGTCAGGCCTGGCAAGCCAGTACGTAAAAATCAACTGCCAATCATTAGCGGACCGGAGTTCCGCTGTGTCGACCCCTAACCGGGAAAAGGCGAAAGACACAAACTGATGTCTTTTTATTCCTGTGTTGCAGTTTTCTTGTTGTGGGATTTCCTGCCCTCAGCTGACTTGTACATCGGCTCCTAATCAAAGGTTTCAGCTTGGCTGTTGCAGCTGTGTGAGATGTCACATGTAAAGCCATAAACCTGGGGCCTTAAATGTGACGTCTGCATGCACATTCCCTAGAACTTTTCACCGCAGACCGACGCATCGTGTGTTCGCTCCTTCACATCAGACGTCTCAGTAAAGCTAAGTAACCCGTTGGGTTTTTGGTTTTTCATGTCAGATTGTTATTGCTTAGGCTTGGTTTGTTGTAGCAATTTATAGTCGATGTCAGGTAAAAAGGGTAAGTCCAATGTGGGCACCAGATACCCCATAAAGACTCCCATGACCAGTGCGTTTTTTTTTGCTTAGGCTGGGAGCACGACCATTCTGCTTGCTCTATTTGTCAATAATTTGTACCGAAAACCCTATACAGCCAACTGGTTATGCTTAACCTCTACTTAGAAAACCAGCGCCTTAAGCGGTTATCCCTAAAAATGGATCCCGCCTTAGAGGCTGCATCAGAACCGCCACGTAAGAAGGCCAAGTTTCCTAGGCATTCCTCGACTGCCTCTCTGTTACAGGACGCCCTGCCAGCTGCTGATTTAGGAGCTGAAGGACGTCTGGCGGATCCTTCGACTTAGACAAACTTTGGGGAAGCTGTTGCTCAGCCGATGACCAGCACGTCCACAGAGCCTACCCAGACCCCAACTACCTTCGAGGTCAAGGGGGAACCAGAATCTCTGGAGCCTCTTACCGATATCCTGCCTTTGGATATGGTTCCTACCAAACCTGATTCCAGGCAGGCTCAGTCTACCCCGGCAAAATAGAAACTGAAAACCAAGCATGCCTCTTCCTGTGCTGAAGGCCGACCTGATTTTCAGTCCTTCACTTCTTTCCTGAAGCAGACCTTTATGGCCCTTAGGTCTTCAACCTCATCCTCCACTACTTTACCTTTGCTCAGCCCTAGGCCTGCTTCAGCCCCCCCCCCCCCCCCCCAATGTCATCTCAGGTTAGGGAAGAACAACATGATGATGCATCCTTTTCCTCCTCAGAAGACTCCATATTTTACACCTCCCGGATTGCATCACCCCAGGAGTATTATTCTCCTGATGAGGCATCTGTTGAGGGGGATTACCCACTGAGGATATTACATTTGGTGAGACTCCTCACCAAGATGAAAGACTACTTCATATGGGATACCTCGCAAATGTCTGACACCCAAAAGAGGTACTTGGAGCTTCTTCAAGTTGAATCTCCCTCCCCTTCTGCTGTTCCTCCAGTTCTGCCTGCATACCTGGATGCCTTCAATTCTGCATCTAAGTCCCCAAACTCACAACCACCTGCTTCCAAGTTACCAGATTGCTTCTACAAGGTGCTTGACTAGAAGAAATCCTTAGTCAAACCACTCTTGGCAGACCCAGCAGTGATTGCCACCTATCCTTATAAGCAAGCCACTCCTTCCCTCTTCCTCACCCCTACCCACTGATGAAAACAGCAAATCTATGGATAAGATTGGTAAGAAGGTATACACCTCCTCCATTTTGGCTTTCAGAGACATTAACTATCATATGCACATAACTAAATATGCTCTGGACTTGGTCTTTCAAGCCTCCTCTGTTCTGGGCTCTATCCTGACAGTCCCTTTAAGACTGACATCTCCTCCAAACTCTCTCTGGCTACACAAGTAGACAGACACTCTATTAGATGCAGCCATGATGCTGCAGAAGCATCTGCTCGCTCTGCATCATCTGCTTCTATTCTCAGAAGGTACTACTGGCTGAGACTTCATAATCTTCCAGAAGACTTTCAGATATCTTAGATGACCCCCCCCCCGGACCACAGTTTCCTTTTTTGGAAACAATCTGCAGATCTTTTTAAGAATCGCTAAGAAAAGTAAGGAATTGCAGGGCATAAAACATTTAGTGCTGTTCCCCATTCCCAAGTAATACAGAAACTTTGCAGCTAAAGCCACCTTTGTAAGGCAAGACCCAACCCAGATGGGTACTTCCTCTTCTAGATCTAGAAGAGGTGCAGGAAGACCCACCATGTCAGGACCTGCTGCCTCGCATCCTCAGCTTAGACAGCCCTTTCAGGACAGAGGAGGTCCCAAACATGCATGACTGCTTTGTCCCCTTTCCACTCTCAGCACGCCTTTCCCACTGCCTCCCTTTCTGGAAAACCATAACCTTGGACCAATGGGTACTAGCCATAATATAAAAAGGATGTTTCCTCACCTGGAAAGAAAAAACACCTTATGAGAGGCATCCCCCCCCCCCAAAAAAAAAAACCCAGCATCATCTCCTTTCACAGGTTCTGACAGAACTATTGAACTTGGGTACCATAGAACCTGTTCCCTCAGGACAGGAAAGAAAAGGTTTCTACTCTTGTCTCTTCCTGGTTCCCAAGAAAGACTGCCCTTGGAGACCCATCTTAGACCTATCCTTCCTAAATCTTTACCTTCAGGTGGCCACCTTCAAAATGCTGTCACTTCCAACACTGCTTCCTCTCATACCAGCCAAGGCTTTCATGGCCACCTTGGACATAAAAGAGGCCTACTTACACATACCCATCAGAACGTCCCACAGAAAATTTCCGCATTTGTGTGGGCCCTCATCTCATTTCCAATTTACTGCTTTGCCCCTTGGTTTGTTCACTGCTCCCAGAATGTTCACAAAATGCCTGGCCCTGGCCATTGCGTTCTGCAGAACTCTGGGAACTCAAATTTACCCCTATTTGGATAACATCCTAATACTGGCAGAGTCCAAAGACATCCTCTCAAAACATCTGCACTTCACCTGTCCCTTCTACAGAATCTAGAGTTCACCCTCAACCTTCCAAAGTCCTCCGTGAACCCAGACCAGGAAAATATTTTTCTAGGTTGCAGAATCCAAATGGACAGAATGAAGGCCTTTCTCCCAAAAAGCAAAGTGCTATTGCTAACTGCCCACTTCAGGAGCTGCTACAGACTCGGGCAGTAACTGCAAGGCAATACCTTCATCTCCTGGTCTTAATGGCAGCAACCATCCCTATGCTACCACTGGCCAGAATGCATATGCGCAAGCTACAGTGGTACCTCAAAAACATTTGGTCCCAACACCTGAATCACTTAGAACAAGTAATCCCCCTCCTTCCCTGTCTAAAGAGAGAAATCAGCTTGGTGGATCCAACAAGTCCAGCTAAACCTGAGCCTTCCACTTACCCCCCCCCCTGCAACCCAAGTAATGGATAGAGATGTCTCAGATTTAGGCTGGGGAGCAACAGTGGCATCATGGTTTAAGCAAACTAGCCCCCTTCCTTGAAGACCAAACACATCAGTGTCAACCTTTACCCCTCTGCTTCTACCAGGGGTCCTTCAAATAGTAACAACACCACTGTAATGTGGTACCTCAACAAACAGGAGGGACAAAGGCATATCAGCTGTGCAGACTATCTCTGCTGATATGGGATCTAACTTCTTGCCACATCTTGTCCCTGCAGGCAACCTACATTCTATCACAGGACAACAAACAAGCAAATCTTTTAAGCAGGAGATCCTCTCCACAACATGAATGGATGCTGGACAGGACAGTCTTCCTAGATATAGTTATAGTCCACTGGTGGGGCACTCCTCAAATAGACCTGTTCGCCTCCCCTCAGAACAGGCAGCTGCAGACCTTTTGCTCAAAGACCTACTCCCCTCTAGCCGGGAGAGTAGATGCTTTCAATATCTCCTGGGAGGGGAAGGGATGTTTCTTTATGCCCCCCCCCCCTTTTTTACTGATTAAGAAAGTCTTCCTGAAAATCAGGAGAGAGAAACTGAAAGTCTCGTTAGTGACTACCTACTGGCCAAGGCAGCACTGGTTCTCCCTACTTCACAATCTAGCCAAGGGCAGTCACTACAAGTTATCCTACAAAGGTGGACTTTCTGTCACAAGAAAAAGGAACTCTCCTCCACCCACACTTCCAGATGTCCATGACACTGTGGGTGATAAACATTTGATCCCATTCAGACACCATCAGTCAGAAGACGTGCTTTCAGTCCTGAGGGAGGCCAGGCAACCTACAACAAGAAAATCATACCTAGCTAAATGGGAAAGATTTACTAAATGGTGTCTAGACAAGGGAAGAGACCCTTGCATTGCTGATCCTCCCCCGCAGTTCTTACTTGTGTGTCAACTGATAAAAAGTGGACTTTCCTATTCTTTAGTGAAAACCTTTCTACAATATCAGCCTGCTTGCCTCTTGATCCTCTTTTGGTAGCTAGGCTCGACGTAAAACTCTTCCTTAAAGGGGTGTTACGCATTAGACCGCCAAAAAAAAACCTATCCCACTGTCCTGGGAACTTAACTTCATCCTGGAAAAGCTTGCCCAACACCCATTCAAACCTGCTGGGACAGCTTCCCTTCAGATGTGTACATGGAAAACAGTCCTGCTAGTGGTCATCACCTCAGCCAGAAGGGTTTCAGAGCTGCAAGCCTTAATGGCTTGCCCCCCCATACCACTTTCCACGAAGACAGGGTAACCTTGAGACCTAACCCCTCCTTTATGCCCAAGGTGGTAAATGATTTGTGTCTAAACCAATATATCCACCTTCCTTCTCTCTCAACTAAGATTTTACCTGGACAAAACAAAACCCATTAGGAAATCAAAACAACTCTTTACCTTGCCCAGTGCTCTGGGATGGTAATAAACAGTCTCCAAACAAATCATCGCATGTTGGATCAGGAAAGCCATCTATTTTTGCCACTCCCACCATGGAAAAAATACCCCCGTGGGAGTAAAAACCCACTCCACCAGGGCAATGGCTGCCTCCAAGGCTTTCCTAAAAGGTCTGGAGACGTCTTCCATTATGGAAGCAGCCACATGGTCCACTATCCACACTTTCACCAAACATTACAAGCTAGACCAAGTCTCCAGGGCATGTGCAGGATTCACCAGGGCAATCCTACAGGGCTTTGTAGAATCTACTGCATCCGCCACCCTCTCATCCAACTAATCCGTGGTACTCTCCCACAACAGAATACTGCAACATAGGAATAGAAGAACATAGAATAGTTGTGTAAAATCTTACCATAACCATAGATGTCCTTCTCTTCCATGTTGCAGTATTCCTTCCCACCCACCAGTAACCCCCTCATCAGTCTACTTTTCATCCCAGCATATTCCTAGGTCCTAATACCTTACACTTTCACCCTGGACCTATCATTGCTACAGAAGCACCCCTGGGTCCCATACCAGACACCACTGGCATCTCCTCCTGCTGGGCCTTCTATTCTAGCTGTTGAGCATCAAGTTCTGAGGATTATGCATGCAGACGTCACATTTAAGGCCCCTGGTTTAGGGCCTTACGTGTGGCATCCCACACAGCTGCAACAGCCATGCTCAAGCTTTTGTATAGGAGCCGACGTATGAGTCGCCTGAGGGCAGGAATTCCCACAACAAGAATACTGCAACATGGAAGAGAAGGACATCAGTGGTTATGGTAAGATTTTACGCAACTATTCTGTTTTCCTATTTAAGGTTTTTGGATGACATTTTTATTTTGTGGAAAAACCTATTCTAAAAAACTGATCTTTGTTTTTATAATTATCCCAAAGAATTGTTATGGGTTCTTTAACCAAGACACTGTGTTGTTGATGCTTTTTTGCTTTCCATTCCCTTGATTAGTTGGGCTGATTTTAAAAGTGGTATTTAAAGCATGTTAATTAAGGTTGTAATGGTTCTGATGAAGTCTTGATGTGTTAGGACTAAAGCGCTTGACTGATTTTATTTTTTTTTGTGTAAAGATTTTAATTGGTTTAATATAATTCTGTTTGTGTTTTTACTTTAGCTGAAAGCTCCATGAAGATTTGTTTTGGTTACTGGTTATTTGATCTTCGTATACACACTGGTTGCTATTCCTTACTTCTAATACAGTTGGTTTAGACTTTGATTTCTGTTTTCTAGTAATTGCTTTTTTGGCCACCAACATTAAACTCAGCAAGGCTTTACTGTGTCTAGGCAATTCCGATACTGTATCACAGCACAAAAAATCAGTCTGATGTTAATCTTCTTTCCATCCTTCACTGATTGATTCGATTCCGAGCCCTCGGAACAGAGTCTGCATATTACCAAGCTCGCTGCAGCCAAAAAAACCTCTCGAGCTAAGCTTCTACCCTGAAAGCCTTTCTCCTTGTTACCTTAGATCTCATTTGTCGCATAGCCGCGTTTCAGCCGAGCTCTCAGCTAAGTGAAAACTTTTTTGATATTTTGTGAGGAAAACTCACTGACATTTCTTCCTTTAGTGAGCGTTAGTCTTGTGTTAGATTACAGTTAGATCTTGTTCCTTTTCTTCTCTACCCATTGGTAAATATCAAGTGCCATTTTGGTACGGCCCTTTCTCCTTACCCTTGGGGTATTCCTGTCAGTACCATAGTTTGTATTTCTTCCTTTTCCTTCCCAACCTGTTAGTGCCTTTCTATAGTAATTTTTCTGTTGTATATATTTCTGTTTTGCTGTGTGATTTTGAACTTTGTCTTATTTGCTAGAACAGACTTGTTTGGAGTTTGTCTTTGAAGTGCTAACCTATTGTGTGTCTCTTTCAAGATGCCGGATAAGAAAGGTACTTCTGGGTTTAAGCATTGTACTTCGTGTAGTGGCACGTTACCTAATAGTGACTCTCATGATGATTGTATATATTGTTTGGGGGTGCCCCATCTTTTGGTACAACCTACCTGTGGCATTTGTCAAAGTTTCAGTCAACGCACTCTGAATGAGCACAAGAATAAATTGATACTGAAAGGGTTGCTTAAGTCTCCCTTTTCAAAGGCCATTTCTGCAGTGGAGGTCTTAAACCCCTCCGACTAAAGACAAAAAAAAGTCTCACTCAGTTCCCTCTTCACCCTTGGGTGATCAGGGTAAGCCTGCGAAGCCAAATGTTCCTAAGTTGTCCTGTGAGCATAAGTCTGCCTCGTTGGCACCTCTCTTATTGGCTCTGAGCACCTCAACCTGTATCGGCGCTAGCTTTGGCTCAGATTCTGTACCTGGCACTGACAATAGACCTCACTACGCCTGCTACGACTTCACCTGTGGCCACCTCCAGCTCAGTGCACGCCTTTGATGCCTACCTCTGCTGTAATATTAGAGCCCCCGCATCCGCTCAGAATACCCCCTCGGCACTGAGCATTGATCCGACTAAACTGGACTTGACCCCTTTAATCCCGGTTTCTAAACTTGAGACTTTGGTGCTGGCAGAACTTGCACCTTGGACCCATTACTGTCCGTCTGTAGATCTGTTCCTGTGTCAGATGTGTGTAGCTCATTCATTGATCGCCCTGACTCCCCCATCAGGAGCATCCACTAGATCCACCAGGAGCCTGTCAGAACTCTGTGCGTATTGTGGACCAGCTGTTGGCAGCCAGGGGGATTTCCACACCTAAGACCAGTCCACCTACGGGATTTGGGCTGGTTTCTCCACAGACTCCATCTTGCTCTCCTCCTTCGACCGTTCTGGTCCTGAAGCTTCTGCTCCTTCGTCCTTCTCAGAACCCACCACTTGGCACCTATAGTGGACCCCACTCAGGCTCTGGGTTTGTCCCTTTGGTCCTTGGTTCCTGCGGAACCGGTCCTTCCTCAATCTTGGGATGGGGGGGGCAGACTCCTTTGCTCGGGGCATGGTTTCTTGTGTGCCTTTGGTCCTGTCCTCTGTGCCGGTAGTCTCGTCTGCATGATCCTGCTTTGAGGCTCCATCCACAGTGGCGGGCTTGTCGAAGTGGGTTGTGACCCTGGTCCTGAGGTTGTCTCTCTGTTCCGGGCTGCCATCCCTCTTCAGGCATACCTGCTTTCCATGCGATGGAGAGGGCTCTTTCTTCTGGAAGCACACTATTGATGTTGGATCCCCAGTTCTCGCCCCTTGAGCTACAGCTGCCACGGACCACCTCCCCGGAGCACCGGGCAGAGAAGCCACAGGACACACCTGTTCAAGGTACTCACTCTTCTGAGTCCTCCTCAGAAGGCCCAACTGAGGAGCCCCCTCGAAAGTGATGGTGCAAGAGGAAGCACATGGACTTGCCCGAGGAGTCTCTCATGGAAGACATGGGTTATGTTAATGGTGAAGGGGTCCTTACAGTCACCTCCTGATAATGTCTCCTTTGGAGACATCCTTGAAATGCTGAAACAGGTGACTGGAAGCCTTTTGACCCTTCGCTGAGGAGTCAGTGTTCCTGCAGGTTTTTTGTGCCTGGCCATCTACCTCTTGGGTGACCCCGCTTGCGGACGAGCTCATCCAGCTCTTAGTGCAGTGGACTTGGAAGAGCCCTGATTCCATTGAGGGTAATACCTCAGAGACCTGACAGTTCTTTCCCCACCCGAGGACAACCCGCTTTGGTCCAGAGGGTTACCAGTCGACACTATGGTTCTGGCGGTGGCCACAAAAAAGGACTTGGCTGAGGAGTCTCCTGCTGTCCACCTACACAACAGAGTGTCCCAGGTGGTGGACAGACTTGGGAAGCGAGTTTATACATCATCGACCTTTGCCATATGGTCTA
Organism: Protopterus annectens; assembly: GCF_019279795.1. Lineage (NCBI taxonomy): Eukaryota > Metazoa > Chordata > Ceratodontiformes > Protopteridae > Protopterus > Protopterus annectens. The sequence goes on along the minus strand of NC_056733.1, from coordinate 117,236,546 downwards.
TAAAGTACTTGGCACATTTTACGAGACTCCAGAGGGACTTTATCTCCGAACTCTCTGGAACACTAGCAGGACAGGTGTCTGACGAGGCAAGGGACAAAGTTGCCTCACCGCTCGTAACCCTGGAATCTATCTCCAACTCGCCCATGAGGTTGCTGTCACATGCAACCAAAGGGGCGGCTAGAGTGGCGGGTTCGGGCATTGTCATCCGACGTCATGCCTGGATGCGCATTTGTGACCTCGCGGATCCCTTCTATTCTTCCTGTGTGCTGTAGGCCTACGGTTTTCCAACCCTCAGTGTTCCTTTTCTAAGAATCCGAGGAGTGGGAAAATGTAGCGCAGAAAATCTCAGGTTCCTTTCCGTGCCGCACATGGTGATGATACCCCCATGGGCAGAGGGGGTAACAATGCTGGAAGAAGCCCCCTACAGGGCCGAGGGGGTCCTTGTAACCAGGGCTCCAGGGACTCCTCGTCGGGAAAGCCTTGCCAGCGCTCCTGAAGGGCAGCCTGATTGCTTACCTCGGGAAGCAGTCTGGGTTGTTTTTCTCTGCACCAAGCTACCTGGCACTCTATATTACCACCGATCGTTGGGTGCAGAGTATAATCACCAGAGGTTATACCGTTCCCCTTTCTTGTCAACCAACACTTCCAAAAAAGCTTCCCGACGTTCCACCCAGTCAAAGGGAAGACTCCGCTTCAGAAATAATAAAGCTGTCTCAAAGCCATCCAACCAGTGCGGATCCAGATTCTACTTGAGATTCTTTTTGGTGCCAAAAAAGACAGGGGACTTAGAGACCCATTCTGGATCTCGGCAGCTTGAACAAGTCTGTCACCCAAACCAAATTCCAGATGGTAACAGTTCAGTCCATTCTCCCTTTTTTAAGGGAGGGCTATTGGATGTGCTTGATAGATCTCCAGGACGCGTATTACCACATTAAAATGGACAAATGCTCCAGGAGTCTTTCGCTTCTGTCTGGGAGTCGGTCACTATCTGATGTTCTTCGTGTTTTACTGTTGCAGTCATTACATTTGGGTAATCTGCTTGCAGGTTGCACTCAGTCGGCTTGATTAAGAAAGACTTGGGTCCTGCGTTGGTTGCTGTCCCTTCTTCCATGACGTCAGGTCGTCAGGGGTATAAAACATGCAGCCGACACCATTACATCAGTCTTTCTTGTCGTGCGGTGCCCGAAGCAAAAGCAATTGCAAGTGCCGGTTGGCCGACACGTGAAATTTTCATTTTCGAGTTTCAGAACCGAAGTCTTCAACTAAAGCTAAGTACCCCGTTGGGGAAACTTTTTCTTGCTCCTTACCGATGTCAGTGAAAGTTAATAATTGCATTACTTGTGGAAAGCAAATACCTCATAAAGACTTATGAGGATTCTGACGCAGAGGACTCTATTCCCTCTCCTTCCCCTCCTGGGGATTTTTCTTTTGGGGAAATCTTACATTCTTTAAGGGAGCATTTCCACTGGGAAAGTCAGGATAACTCTCATTCAAAAAAGAGGCTTAGGGATTTCCTTCTCCTACCTCAGCATAGGCCTTTAGCTGTTCCTCCTGTATTGGACATTATTGTTGATGCTTTCTTGGAATCTTGTTTGGCCCCCGATTCCCTGCCTCCTGCCCCCAGAAAACCTGACAGATACTACAGGGTCCCAGAGTCCCACAAGTTCCTTTTCAAAAATCCTATTGCAGATCCAGAGACTACTTCACATGGGCCCAAGGGCATTAAGGCTTCTACTGCTAAAAATCCTACCCCTTCTGATAGAGACTCCAGGGCGCTGGATAGATGGGGTAAGCAGGTTTACACTTCTGTAGCCTTGGCCATTAGGGCTTTAAACTGCCAGTTTCATATGTTAAAATATCAGCAACATGTTATTGGACTGCTTAAACAGAAAGTGATGTTGATTCCTGACTGTGTGAAAAATAAAGAATTACAGGATTTAATGCATTCTGCCGAATAAGTTGGAAAACATACTTTGCAATGTGATTTTGATTCATTAGAGGCCTCTTGTAGGGCTGCTGTTACTGGGTCTGTGCTCCAAAGGCATGCTTGGCTTAAGGAGCAATCTTTGCCTTATGTTAAAGCTAAATTGTTGGATGCTCCTTTAAATCAGGACCACTTGTTTGGCAACAAGGCTGAGGAAATTCTTAAAAAGATGGAAGATAAAGCTAAATCAATGCAAACTGTTAAAGATTTTTTACAAGTTTAGACTCCTAGATTTAGTAGGCATTGGCCCTCTAAAAATTGGTCCTTTCCAGCCCCTTCCAGGTCTTCTCAAGCCAAACCCAGACACAGCAAAAACCCTAGGTTTCAGTCCCAGGGGACTCTCAGAACTAAGCAGTGGGGGTCTCCTCTTCCAAGTTTGGGAATAAGACTCCCCCCCATAGTAAACTGTCTCAATGACTTCCTTTTAAAATTTCCAAGCAATTATCGTCTAACTCCCCCTTTGGGGAGAAAGATTGCTCTTCATGCAAAGAATTGGGAACTCATTACCCAGGACAAATGGGTTTTAAATAGTGTCTCAGGGATACAGATTTCACTTCCACATGTTGCCAACACCAAGTGGATGGCCGGACCTACCCCCAAATCAGTGGGCAGAGGCACAAAAGCAAGTACTTTCTCTCTTAAGCATGGGGGCTATTCAGCTGGGACCAGAAGAGAAAAAAGGTCATGGTTTCTACTCAAGACTTTTCCTGGTACCCAGGAAAGGCAATTCATGGTGTCCTATCCTGGTCCTGTCTAAACACCTTTTTGGAGATTCCAAAATTCAAGATGCTCACTCTTCACCATTTACTTCCTATGCTAGGCAAAAATGCCTGGTTGGCAACACTAGATTTAAAAGAAGCATACCTGCACATCCCAATCAGGGAGTCTTGCAGAAGATACTTGCGCTTCAAAGCAGGCTACATGCACTATCAGTTCTCTGCACTGCTCTTTGGCTTATCTACTGCGCCCAGGGTATTCACAAAATGCCTATTTCCAGTTATTGCATTTTGCAGGCAAATAAATATTCAAATATACCCATACCTGGATGATTGTCTAATTCAGTCAGAAAGTCAGGGCATACTTTTGAATCATTTGGCCTTTGTAAAAAAGGTTCTAACTTGTCTGGGGTACACCATAAACATAAAGAAATCACAACTGCTACCCTGTCAACAACTTGTATTCCTGGGCAAAAACCTGAATACAACTTCCCAGATGGCTTAACTCACACCAGAAAAGCAAATTCATTTGACAACTTACTTCAGACAAGTGGCCACAAAAACCCTGCTATCTGCAAGACAAATACTGCAAGCATTGGGGTTCATGGCTTCCTGCATTTTTCTAATTCCATATGCAAGACTGCATATGAGGAAACTACAGTGGTATCTAAAAAGCCTATGGTGTCAACATTCTCAAAACCTAGAAACAATGATTCCTATCATACCTTGCCTGCGCCTAGAGTTCCTTTGTTGGGCGAGGCCTGCCACCAAAACAAGGGACTACCTTTTACACCACCCCCTGCCACCCAAACCCTAACAACATATGCATCAGACTATGCATGGGGGTGGCTCACGTGGCAGGGAAGTGCATTCAGGGCAAATGGAACCCAAGCCAAATGCACCAGCATGTCAATCAAAAAGAAATGGCTGTGCAGAATGCTCTGAAGGCCTTCAAGGACCACATTCTTCCAGGACAACTAATGGTAAAGATGGACAACACCATTGTTAAGTGGTACATAAACAAGCAGGGGGGTTCACAGTCTTAACCCCCTCTGCAGACTAGCCATGGCATTGTGGAACACAGTCTTGAGCTAACCAGTGCACCTACAAGCTCAATTCCTGCCAGGAAAATTAAATACACTGGCAGACGGACTAAGCAGAAACCTCATGGACCCACACAAGTGGACACTGGAACCAAGGATTTTCAACATGCTGACAAGCAAATGGGGGAGTCCAGATATAGACCTGTTTGCCTCTCCCCAGAACTACCAGTTGTACAAATTTTGCACAAGGACTCCCCACAAACAAGCCTGGAAAGTGAATGATCTGTCCTTCAGCTGGAAAAAACAGTCAGTCTATGCCCCCCCCCCCCCCCCCGCCTCTGCTTTCCAAAGTACTACTAAAAGTCAAACAGGACAAACCAAGGATGATTTTGATTGCTCCAGACTGGCTGCGCCAACAATGGTACCCCCTCTTGCGCAGTGTCACGGTTATCTCCATGGCACCTGCCTCAGACTCCTTCCCTGCTGTCTCAGCAGGAGAACCAGATTTTGCACCCTCTGCTACCAACACTGAACCTTGCAGCCTGGCTAATTACTTAATCTTTCCTTTACCATCCCTCAGCAAACGTGTGATGGATATCATTTTAGAGGCAAGGAGGCCTAGTACTAGAAAATCTTATGCTGAAAAATGGAAAAGATTCTGTGCCTGGAACCAATCAAGGGATGAGCACAGCAATGCCAAATTTACCTCAGATTTTACAATACTTAACTGAGATGCTTCACAAGGGCTTGTCTTTTTCCTCCCTTAAAATACATGCCTCAGCCATTTCAGCTCATTGTAACACAGAACCTCACATTTTCTCTCATCCACTGCTCAAGCAGTTCCTCAGAGGGGCCAAAAATTTGAGACCGCACAGGAGAGCTCCAACCTGAGCCTGGGACCTTATCTTTGCCTTGGAGAAACTCACTCTACCTCATTTCAAGCCAGCTGCTACTGCAGACTTAAAATTTCTTTCTTGGAAAACAGCTTTCCTTTTAGCAATCACTTCAGCTAGAAGGGTATCTGAATTACAGACCCATATTGCAGTAGAGCCTTTCATCATCTTTCATGTGGACAGGGTGTCACTTGGAACCAATCCATCCTTCATGCCCAAGGGGTGGTATCCAGTGTGGCACTTAATCAGTCCATTCATTTGCCAACCTTCTTTCCCAATCCACAGAATAAGGGGAATGGATACTGCATTCCTTAGATGTGCACAGACAACTTAGTTTCTGCTTGGACAGGACTATGCCTCAAAGGAAATCTGAACAATTGTTGGTAGCATTTGCTGCAGGGGCAGAGGGGAAGGCGATTTCAAAGCAAACCATGTCTAAATGGATAAGTCATTGCATTCATTTCTGCTATAAGCACCATGGGAAACCTATCACCCAGGGGATCAGACCTCACTCCACCAGGGCTGCATCTACCTCTACAGCCTTTCTCAGAGGGGTCTCTACCAGGGACAATCCTAGAAGCTGCTACCTGGAGTTCTGTACATACTTTCACCAAGCGTTATTTGCAATTTTTTCTAAATCCAGAGCTGGCTTTGCCACTGCAGTCTTGCAGGGCCTTATAACTGGTCCTAATGCTGTCTAAACCACTCCTCCCAACCATAGCTTTGGGAATCTACCCAAATGTAATGACTGCAACAGTGAAACACGAAGAACATAGTACAGTTGTGTACACTTACCATAAATGTAGATGTTTGAGTGTATTCACTGTTGCAGTCCTGGTTACCTTACCTCCAGCCCCCCCCCCTAACTTTTTTTGGCTATACTTCTACTTTCCTTTACTATGCTTAAAAGCCTTTTTGGTGTATTTGCTTTTTTGTTGGAGGTATATTTTTGTGCTTTTATGTTTAATTGCTTCCCATTAGGGGGGCACCTGACATCTGGGACAAGAAAAACTGATGTAATGGCGTCTGCTACATGTTTTATACCCCTGACGACCTGATGCCATGAAAGAAGGGACAGCAACCAATGCAGGACCCAAGACTTTGTTAATCAGGCCGACTCAGGGTAACCTGCAAGCAGATTACCCAAATGTAATGACTGCAACAGTGAGTACACTCTAACATCTATCGTGCTTTGCTGTTTGGTCTCTCTGCACTCCCCATAGTGTTCACAAAGTGTATTGGCAGTGGTCACAGCTCGTTTGAGACTACAAGGATTCTGAGTGTTTCCATATTTGGATGACTGGCTCCTCACCGCCCCCACCAAGTGTTAGCTGGTAAGAGCCCTACATTACACCCTCTGTCTGGCAAAAGCTTTGTGGATAACTATACACTGGGAAAAAAAATCAAACCTTGCTTCTACGCAGCAAATAGAATTCATTGGAGCAGTGTAACACTCGGTCCTGTCTAGTGTCACTCCCAAGCCACAGACTCCAGCGATTGAGGCTCCAGCTGTGGGTAATACTCTGTCAAACAAAAGTCTCAGCAAGGAGGTTCTTCAGGCCCTAGGATTCATGGCAGCTTCAATCCCGATAGTACCCCTTGCTAAGCAGCACATGCGAATTCTGCAATAGCTACTTCTTTCACAGTGGTTCGCGAACTACCACCCCATCAGTTCCCAGAGTTATATAACCAACTCCTGCAATCATGACCTTCTTTGGAGTCTCCCATTCCATTCTTCTCAGCCCAAGGCCATTGTGACCACCGATGCTTCTCTGAACGGGTGGGGGGGCCATTTCCAGGGAAAGACTGTCCAAGGCGCATAGTCCACCTTAAAGGCCAAACTGCATATCAACATTCTAGAACTGAGAGCGGTGCTGTTAGCGTTGCAGACATTCCACCCGGTTCTCCCTTTTGGGACGATTATGATTCAGTCAGACACTTTGTCCGTGGTCTGGTATATCAGCAAGCAAAGAGGAACCAAGTCTTACCCCCTGTGTCGAGAGGCCATGAGAATCTGGCAGTGGGCGATAGCTTCTGACCACTCTCTGATAGCATATCCCTGGAAGCTCCAACGTAATTGCAGACAATCTGAGCAGATGCATCTTCCTGCCTCAAGTGGTCCCTCAATCCTGAGGTGTCGACCGAGATCTTCAGCCATTGGGGCCAGCCTTGCTGCGATCTTTTTGCCTCCCCATCGAACAACAAGTGCAGCATCTATTTCGCCCTGTTCACCCGGAGGGATGCTCTGATCCACGATTGGCCCGCGGGATTTCTTTATGCTTATCCTCCCATCCCACTAATCCCACAGTTCTTGAAGAAAGCTCTTCAGTTGAGATGCAAGGTGATCCTTATGCCCCATTCTGGCCTAGACAAGTTTGGATGTTCATGTTTCACTGTTGCAGTCATCACATTTGGGTTATCCCTGCCAGGAGTAGCCCTCAGCCGGCCCGAATACCTGAGGCTTAGTATTTCTGCGTTGGTTGCTGTCGCTTCAGGATTAACGTCAGGTCATCAGTATAAAGTAAGGCAGCCGATGCCATTAGATCAGTCTTTCTTGTCATGGAGCCCGAAGCAAAAGCAGTTCATATGAGTGCTGGTAGGCGCTACCTGAGTTTCGTCTACCGAATTAAAGTTGAAGTCTTCTAAAGCTAAGTAATCTGTTGGAGATACTTTTTTCTTTCACTAACCTATGTGAGGAAAAGTTAGTAATAGTCTCTCCTGTGGAAAGCAAATACCACACAGACTTTCATTCTTACTGCGTCATTTGTTTAGGCCCACACCACGACGTCCCACGTTGTTTCTGTTCTTTGTTCAATGCCAGAACTGTCTGTCGTCGGGCCCTTATTGTAGCTAGATATTTTCGTTCTCAGTCCTCGAATTCTGATATGGCTTCAGTAAGCCATCTGACAGCAGATCTTCCGAAAAAACCAAAGATAAAGATGGACCGCACAGGTCCAAACCTACCAACGACACTTCCGTTAAGCTAGTCGTCAGTTCTCCGGTTCTCAGTAATGCATTTTATCAGCCCCTAATGCCTGCTTATCTAGATTCGCAGACCACTACAGAGTCTCTTTCGGAGTCCGGTATGCTGCAAAACTCTTGACTAAGGATCTTGCAGTTTTCTCTACCTTGAATGGGTCCGGAGCCGCTGAGCAGGCACTGGCTTCCGAGGGAAGTCCTTCACACTACCAATTCTCGACACAGACCGAAGTCTTCTTTCGCGACTACCGTTCTTTCGAAAATGACCGAGTTTCTTAGGCCCAGGGTACGAACCACACCCAAGAAACCGATAACCCAATCTCGGGCCCCTGCTTCCTTGCCTTAGTCTCAGATGCTTAAAATGGCGGAAGACCTTATCATGCTGATCAGGGGGAAGCCAAGCTACCCCCTCCAAAAGGAAGAGATCTGTCCCCTGTAGTTTTGTCTGAACAAGAGTCTGAATCTGATGCATCTGAAAATGAAGACATGCAACCCCTCTCTACTTATGAGGATTCTGATGCAGAGGATTCCATCCCGTCAGCCTCTCCCTAGAGGATTTTTCCTTTGAGGAAACCCTTCATACCTTAAGTGAGCATTTCCAATGGGATAGTCAAGACTACCCTCAGTCTAAAAAGATACTCAGAAAATTCTTTATTTTCCACAGCACAGACCCTTGCCCCCCCCCCCCCCCCCCCAACAGTCCTTCAAGTTGTGGAGGATGTTTTCCTGGAATCCAGCTTGACTCCTGACACCATCCCTCCTGCACCCTGAAAACCAGACAGTTACTATAGAGTCCCTGACTCTCTCAAATTTCTGTTTAAAAATCCTACTGCTGACCCTGAGGAAATTTCTCAAGGGCCTAAAGGGATTAAAGCAACCTCTGCTAAGAATCCCTCCCCTCAGATAGGGATTCCCAAACACTAGACAGATGGGGTAAAACTATACACCTCCGCTACTCTTGCTATCAGGGCACTAAATTCAGTTCCCTATGCTAAAATTTCAGCAACATACCCTGGGACTCCTCAAACAAAAAATGTCTTCCTTTCTTTCTTGTGCAGAAGTTACAAGAGTTAATGCAGTCTACAAGTCAAGTAACTAAACACACCTTGCACTGTGGTTTTGATGCCCTATCTAAATTGTTGGATGCCCCCCTTGCACAAAGGCAACTTATTTGGCAGAAGAGGTCTTAAAAAAGATGGAAGAAAAAACAAAATCTATGCAGACAGTTAAGGATTTCTTACAGGTCCAGCCACCCAGGTTCAGCAGGCATTGTCACACCAAACACTGGTCCGATGTCCTTCAAGAATGCAACTGCAGTCCTGACATATGGGTTGTCCTGCCTCAGGCAGCCCTTCGGTCGGCCAGATTCCAAAGTCTGGGTCCGGCATCGGCAGATGTCGCTCGCTCCCCAACGTCAGCACTGCTGGAGTATAAAGGCATCAGCCGACGCCATCTTCTTCAGTCTTTCTTGCCGCGCGGTGCCCGAAGCAGAAGCAGTTCGCAAGTGCCGGTCGGTCAGCTCCTGTGTTTTTCAGTTACCGAAGTCATCTAAAAGCTAAGTACCCCATTGGGGAACATTTTTTCTTGCCTCAGCCGATGTCAGAACAAATTGAAAAAGTTAGATTGTTTGTCTTGTGGTAAACAAATACCTCATAAGGACTTCCATTCTTACTGCGTCCCTTGCCTGGGCCCAGACCACGACTTCTCGGCCTGTGCCTGCTTTAATAAGCGCACTCTTAGGTGCCGGGCAGAGTTTGCCGAAGAATTTTTTGGAGAATCCTACGCTTACATCATGCCGTCGGAACAACCGACAGCACAAGCTACCAAAAAAACGAAAAGACCGGGACCGACATCCTCGGCCCGCGTCTTCCACTGATGCAACGCCTAAGCCCTCCGCGAGTGCTTCGGTCCCTACGGAAGTGGTAATCCAACCGCTCCAGGCCGACCACACCGCGTTAACTCGTTCTTCGGTTGCGGAGGCTACACCGGCACCGGTGATTAATTTTCCTCCAGAAACCGAAGTTCTGGAATTACCAAACACCATCCCTGTGGACAAGGTTACCCCTGCACATGGGGCAGCCAGGCCGCCTGTATCTGTCCATCAAGGCCTTTGCACGTGCTAAGGCCTCCAGCCAGGCCAAGGCCCATCCTAAACCTTCTTCTCAGGCCCCTTCTGATAGACAGATCATGTCTCTTGCTGCAGATCTAATCTCTCTTATCAGGGGGTCTCAGCCTCACCCAGACAGAGGTTCTCAGCCACCTGCTGACAAAAGGCCCAGAACTGAGCAGGCGGACAACCTCTCTTCGGATGAAGCCTCTGGGGATTCAGAGCATTCAGATACCCAAGAAGAATCCTTCCAGGCCTATGAGGACACTGATGCTGAGGAATCACTTCCCTCTGCCTCTCCTCCAGAGGATTTTTCCTTTGGTGAAGTCCTTCACTCCATGAGGGAACATTTTAAGTGGCAGGGTCAGGAATTTTCAGATTCTAGGAAAAGGCTACGTACCTTCCTTAAATTACCCCAGCACAGACCTTTAGCTATACCTCCAGTTTTGGATGTCCTGGATGATGTATTCTCGGACTCCAGCGCTTCCCCTGATTCTCTCCCTCCTGCCCCTGTCAAGCCAGACAGATATTACAGGGTCCCTGATACTCACAAGCATCTCTTTAAGGCCCATACTGTGGATTTGGAAAATATTTCACAGGGCCCCAAAGGAGTGGCTGTCTCCTCAGCCAAAAACCCTCTGCCTGCTGACAGGGAAGCAAGGTCCCTGGAGAGATGGGGTAAGAAAGTGTATACCTCTTCCACCCTTGCCATGAGGTCACTTAACTGCCTTTTTCTTAATGTTTCAGTACCAGGATTTTTTGCTGGATGATTTGCAGAAAAAGCTAGCCGCTCCTGAGCCTATAGATAGAAAGGCATTGCAGGGTTTGGTTCATAATAAACAGCAGGTTAGCAATCATTTTTTACAGTGTGGTTATGATGCATTGGAGGCTTCATGTAGGGCAGCTATGACAGGGGCTGTTTTCCATAGACATGCTTGGTTAAAAGAACAGCCACTGCCGGATCATGTTAAAGTAAAGCTCCTGGACACACCTCTGGATAAACAAAAGCTTTTTGGTGCTAATGCTCAGGTTGTGCTGAAGTCTATTGAGGAGAAAGCAAAATCAGTACAGACAGTAAAGGATTTTCTTCAGGTTCAGCTACCTAGATTCAGCAGAAATTGGCCTTCAAAGAATTGGTCCTTTCCAGACTCTGACAAGTCTCAAAGGGGAAAGAGCAGGCGTGCACGAGGTAGAGGGCAATACCGAGGTTCCTTCCGGGGCCGCCAATGGCAACCACAAATTCAGAGAAGTGGCACAGGTACTTCACCTGCACCACAGGGACAATCTCAGTGACTTACCTTTCACTCCGCCTACCATGGTTCAAAGAGAAGCACTTCTAGGCGGAAAATTATCTTTATTCTCAAAAAACTGGCATATTATAACAAAGGACAATTGGATTCTGGACATAATAGACAGATGTTACAGGTTCCACTTCCATACTTTACCAACAGGACAAGGCATGCCAAACCTGCCACCAAATCAAAGGGCAGAGGCGCTCATAGAAATCTCAAAGCTGTTACAAATAAAAGCCATAGAGAAGGTTCCTCTTCAGGAACAAGGCCAGGGATTTTACTCAAGACTGTTCCTTGTTCCAAGAAAAGAAAAACAATGGAGGCCTATACTGGACTTGTCCGTTCTAAACACTTTTTTCTCATTGTGCCAAAATTCAAGATGCTGACATTACAGCAACTTCTTCCCATGCTGGGCAAGGGGTCTTAGCTGGTTACTCTGGACCTCAAGGAGGCATACCTGCATGTCCCTATCAGACACAGTTTCAGAAGATACCTCAGATTTCTTGCAGGAACAGAGCACTATCAATTCTCAGCATTGCCGTTTGGCTTATCTACTGCGCCCAGAGTATTCACGAAATGTCTGGCATCAGTAGTGGCACACTGCAGACTCCAGGGAATTCAAATATACCCTTACCTGGACGACTGCCTTATACAAGCAGACAGCAAACAAACCTTGATAAAACACTTGGATAATGTCATTCAACTGCTGCAGGCTTTGGGATACACAGTCAACATGCAAAAATCAAGACTACTGCCATCCCAAGAGATTACCTTTCTAGGAGCAAAACTGGACACACAGCTACAAATGGCTTTTCTCACAGAGGAGAAACAAGAGCATTTGACAGACTACTTCAAAAGCCTAGCAAAACTAACTCACTTGTCCGCAAGGAAGACCCTGCAGGCCCTGGGGTTCATGGCATCTTGCATTCTGCTAATTCCTCTTGCAAGACTGCACATGAGAAAGCTACAATGGTACCTAAAAAGCTTGTGGTCTCAGCACAACCACAACCTAGAAGACATAATACCACTCATACCATGCCTGCAAAGGGAATTTTTGTGGTGGGCTCAAGCAAGCCACTTAAACGAAGGCATGCCTTTCAGCAAAGCTCCAACAAGTCAAACTATCACAACAGACGCCTCAGATCATGGATGGGGGCGCACATGGATGGCAGATGCATTCAAGGACAATGGACTCCCATGGAAATGCATCAACACATAAATCAAAAAGAGATGTTGGCAGTGAAACATGCAATAGAAGCTTTCGGAAAATCTCTTCAGCAAGGTCATCTGCTAATACGGACAGACAACACCACTGTCTTGTTGTACATAAACAAGCAAGGGGGCACTCATTCCTACCCCCTCTGCAGATTAACAATGATTCTTTGGGAAAAGTCCCTGAAAATGAACATCTACCTGCAATCCCAGTTTGTTCCGGGCAAGGACAATGTTCTGGCAGACAGGTTGAGCAGAGATTTCTTGGATCCACACGAATGGATGCTACACCCACGCATTTTCTCACAAATAACAACTGCATGGGGGAAACCGGATATAGACCTCTTTGCATCTCATCTCAGTCAACACCTGGCAAGGTTTTGCACAAGGATACACCATCCCCTAGCCTGGAGAACGGATGCTCTTTCCTTCAGCTGGAATGCCCTAACAATTTATGCATTCCCTCCTCTACCTTTAATCACCAAGGTGTTACTGAAGATCAAGGCAGAACAACCCAAGAGGGATCTTGATAGCTCCAGACTGGCCAAGGCAACACTGGTATCCACTGCTACTGAGCATAACGCACACCAAACCGTGGCCCTTGCCTCAATGGCCTCTGCTTCTGACTCAACACAATTACAGGACTGTTCATCAGAACCTGCAAACCTTGCAGCTGGCAGCATGGAGGGTACCATGACGGTGGCCCATGACTCCCTCTCCAAAAAAGTTCAGGAAATCTTGCTGGAGGCACGCAGACCTTCCACCAGAAAAACCTATTCGGCCAAATGGAAGAGATTCAGCATCTGGAATGTCAACAAGGGCCAGGATGCATCACTGATGGACATACCTCAGATTTTAGAATACTTGGCAGAAATTTTTCACAGTGGCCTCTCATATTCTTCCATCAAAATCCACGCTTCAGCTATCTCAGCACATTACAACTGTGATCCACCTGTGTTCTCGCATCCCTTACTAAGACAGTTTCTAAGAGGGATAAAGAATATCAAACCTCCAAGGAAACCACCAATCCCTGCATGGGACCTCAATTACGTCTTAGAAAAATTAACTCTGCCTCCTTTCGAACCAGCAGCATCTTCAGAAATGCAATTTCTCTCTTGGAAAACTGCTTTCCTGTTGGCAGTCACCTCAGCAAGAAGAGTCTCTGAGATACAGGCCCTCATGGCAGTCCCTCCTTTTCTCTTTTTCCATCAGGACAGAGTTTCTCTTAGGACCAATCCTTCATTCATGCCTAAGGTGATATCTAGTGTGTCTCTAAATCAAGCAATCCACCTGCCAACCTTCTTTCCTAACCCTCAAAATAAAGGGGAAAAACTGTTGCATACTTTGGACATTCACAGGCAACTACGCTACTACTTGGACAGAACAAAGATCACCAGGAAGTCTGACCAACTGTTTGTAGCCTATGCTGCTGGAGCGCAAGGTAAAGCAGTTACCAAACAAAATATTTCAAAATGGATTGGACACTGCATCAGATTTTGTTACTCTTTCCATGGAAAAAGTGTGCCAGCTAATATCAGACCACACTCCACCAGGGCTATGGTCACATCCACAGCTTTCCTAAGAGGAGTGGCTACAAAAGATATACTAGAGGCTGCCACATGGAGCTCCGTGCATACATTTACCAAACACTACAACCTGCCATTATACTCCAGATCCCAAGCAGGCTTTGCTTCGGCAGTCCTGCAGGTCCTTCTAGCTACACCATCTCTTGCTTAGTCCTACCACCCCCAGCTTGGCTATGGTATTCAACCCATATGTCAGGACTGCAGTTGCATTCTTGAAGGACATAGTACAGATGTGAGAGTGTTCAATCTCGCCGTTTGTTCTTACACCTGGGTTTGGAGCCGATCCTCTGCTCCGAGTCGGCCGCTTAGCAAAGCTTTGCATCGAGAAGAAGCTCGAGACCAACCTATCTCCCACAATTCCCTCTGCCCTTACCTCAGATCTAGTTTGCCGCTGCAATTGATCACATCGTTTGAAGAGCTCTTAGCCAGCTTCAGATAAGATTTACCTTTTTTCTTAAAAAAATGGATCTAAAATTGTTAGGTTGTGAGACTTATTAGTGTGTGTGTGTGTATGGGTCTTCGGTTCCGATTGACTAAATATTTAGTGTTTTAAAACAGTTTTGTTTAGTTAGGATCCTAGGGCCTACCCCACTCACTAAATTTCGGATTTGACTATTAAAGCTATTACTTTAGAACATCATTTCTTGGCCTTTGGCTAAGGTTAAGTGTATTGATTGTAATTTCACCAGTTATTGTGACTTTTTTGACTTTGGCATGTCTGACAAGGTTAAGTCAGGTTTTAAAAGATGTCAGTGCGGACAGAAGATGTCTGTCACAGACAACCATAGCTCCTGTGTCTACTGTCTTGGCCCTGTCCATCTTCAGGAGGACTGCTCCATATGTCACTCCTTTAGTGGAAGGGTCATGACAGATAGGCGCAGGAAGCTTATGGACAGGGGTCTTATGAAGCCTGCTTTTCAGGAGGCTTTAGATAAGTCAGACCAGACTTCTAAATCTTCGAAGGAGTCGAAGACTTCGGAGCCTACGTCATCGGCTCCAAGTTCTTTTTTTAAAGTTCGTTCACCGGTTCCACAGGCTTCGGGGCCGAGTATCGAACTAGTGTCTGTCACCGAGCCTCGAGTCTTGGAACCAGTGACAGAACTGCCACCTCCTGCTCTTTTGAGGTCGGCACCGTCTTCGATTTCTTCGACACAGTCTTCCAGGCCCCTCTCCGACACCGACGTAGACTGTGTGGTGCAGAAGATGATGGAGAACACGGCCCTGTCCAAACTCATTGCTGTCTCCTCTCAGTTGGTGTGGAGACTCGAAGGCCTTCCCTTGTCTCCATCTGAACCTCCTCCGAGGCCTGTTCAGCCCTCGGAGCCGGGAGACGCTGATTTGTTGATTGTAGAGCCCTTGGTACCGGAACCATCTCTTTCTCGGTCGGCACTGTTAACCTAGACTCCGTCGGAACCTCTCCCGGACTTGCGGAGCCGACTATCTATCCTTGGTTCCGGGACTGAGAGCCGAACCAATGTTTCGGTGCCGACTCTCCCTCTCGGTGCCTCGGCACGGATCACCTCGGCACCGTCCTCGGGATCGGTGCCCTTGGCTTCTGCATCGGAGATTCCTCTGCGTTCTTCGGAACCGGGGGATTCTTCGGCTCGGGGTCCGGGGGCCTTCGATCTTTTGAGGAAGGTATTGTCTTCCCAGACAACTACCTCAGCAGAAACAGCATCTCCCTCCCATAAAGGCCCGTTGTCCTCTTCTGCACCTACGGCTACTCAAAAGCGTCAAACACCAGTGTCTCAGCCGCTCCCAGAGGGAGCCCCCTCTTCCTCGGAGGCTTCATCGGATGCCCCCCCCCGAGGAAGCCCCGAGGAAAAGATTGTGTAAGAGGAGGCACTTGGATTCTCCACAAGAGTCCTTAACATCGGACACTGACTTGGATGAGTCAGAAGGGTCCCCAAAATCACCCTCTGAGGATGTCTCCTTTTCTGACATCTTGGAGATCCTAAAACAGAGAGGTGATTGGCAAGCCCTACCCCCTTCTGAGGATGAGTCAGTTTTGCTGAAGGCATTCGGTGCTCGCCCTTCCTCCTGCTGGGTCACTCAGCCCTTCGATGAGTTAATGGATTTGATTGCTCGAAGGGCGTGGGAGACACCTGACACAGTGGAGCCAGTTCCCAGAAAGCCTAATAAGTATATTACAGCCCCTCAGGATAAGGCATACCTCACAAAGGGAGTTCCAGTGGACGCTATGGTGGTGGCAGCTGCCACTAAAAAGTAGATGTATGAATCTTCCTCATCTGTCCATCCGCCTAACAGAGATTCCAGGACCATGGACAGGTATGGGAAGCGCATTTTTAGTTCAGCGACTTTTTCCATGAGATCGCTGAACTATTTGACACATTTCACACGTTTACAGAGGGATCTAGTCAAAGAGTTGGGAGATACCCTCCAGGGTACTACAGATGCTGCTGTCGTAGATAATGTTACAGCACAGCTCAATATCCTCACATCAATTGTAAACTCATCCATGAGGCTCATTTTGTATGCAGCCGAAGGGTCAAGAAGGGCTGCGGCTTCAGCGGTTGTTCTTCGTAGACAATCCTGGATGCGCTTATGCTCCTTTGCGGAAGTCTTCAAGTCTTCCTTTACTAACGCCCCTTTTGATGGTGCCACTCTCTTTGGCCCCAAAGTAAAGGAGACCCTTACCTGGTTTGAGCAAGAGGGAAAGACTCTGTCTGCTGTCGGAGTCCGTTTTTCCACCCCATCCAGACCATACTTCAAAGGGCAACGAGGTGGAAAAATGTGGTTTCGTAAACCTCAGGGTTCTTTCCCAAGCACACAGGGTGATGCCCCCTCCAGAGGCAGAGGGGGGGGGCAGAAGTGGAAGACGTCGCCCTGGCGGCAGAGGGGGTCCGCAAAACCAAGGCGACAGGTATACGGTCCCTGGGAAGCCTTTCCAGCACTCCTGAAGGGAGGCCCGACTGTCCTGCTCTGGAGGCAGTCGGGGGTCGCTTAGCTTTATACCCTCAGGCCTGGCAAAGTCTTACCTCAGACAGATGGGTAAAAAGCATTGTTACCAGAGGTTACAAAATTCCATTTACCTTTCCCTCGTTACCGCAGAAAAGATTCCCAGATGTACCGCCCTATCTGCGGGAACCTGCAGCTATAGAAATTTCAAAGCTGCTAGAAA
This sequence comes from Protopterus annectens, assembly GCF_019279795.1. NCBI lineage: Eukaryota > Metazoa > Chordata > Ceratodontiformes > Protopteridae > Protopterus > Protopterus annectens. The sequence continues at coordinate 117,219,592 of NC_056733.1, read as the reverse complement.
AAAAAATGTCATCCAACCAGTCCCGGCGGACCAAAGAGGATTCGGAACTTACTCAAGGTTCTTTTTAGTTCCAAAAAAGACAGGGGACTGGAGGCCAATTCTGGACCTGAGCAAGCTCAGTACCTATGTGAAGAAAGAAAAGTTCTGGATGGTCATGCTTCAATCGATCCTTCCATTCTTACAGAAGGACGACTGGATGTGCTCAGTAGATCTCAAGGACGCATACTACCACATCAAAATGGCCAGAGCGTCCAGGGATCACTTGCGCTTCAGGCTGGGAGCCAGTCATTATCAGTTTTGGGCCCTGCCCTTTGGTCTAACCTCAGCCCCCAGGGTTTTTACCAAATGCATGGCAGTGGTAGCATCTCACTTGAGACGCCTAGGATTCCGGGTGTTTCCGTATCTGGACGACTGGCTCCTTACTGCCACCACCGAGCGTTGACTGATACAGGCCAGGGATTACACACTCAACCTTTGTGTTCATCTCGGAATTTCCATAAATTTAGAAAAATCTGCCTTACAGCCGTCACAGCATATCTCATTCATAGGAGCAGATCTGGATATCCGTTACTTCTAAGACTTCCCCCAGAAAGGATAGCCTCTCTACAAAATCACATATCTCTACTCCTGTTGTCCAAGAAATCCCTGGCCAAACTGGTTCTAAAAGTCTTGGGACTCATGTCAGCTTCCCTCATTGCAATTCCCTTGGGAAGACTACACATGAGAGTTCTTCAATGGCTGCTGTTCGCACAATGGTCGTTCCAACAGTTACCGCTGACACACGAAATTCACATCACAAACACTTGCAAGAAACACCTGTCTTGGTGGCTACAGAATTGCAATCTCATCGGCGGCCAGCCGTTTGTGCTACCCACTCCAACAGCTACAGTGACCACGGATGCTTCCCTGATAGGGTGGGGGGGCATCTTTCAGGGACAGACAGTCCAAGGCGAATGGACCAATCTAGAGTACAACCTGCACATTAATGTTCTGGAGATGAGGGCAGTGTTTCTAGCGTTGCAACACTTTTCTCCCCTTCTACCTCTAGGGACCATTGCAGTTCAAACGGACAACATGTCCGTAGTTTGGTACATAAACAAGCAAGGGGGAACCAAGTCTTACCAGTTATGCAGAGAGGCCATGAGAATTTGGCAATGGGCAGAGTCCACGGATCGCTTTCTGATAGCAACGCACATCCCGGGGTTATCCAACGTCATAGCGGACAGGTTGAGTAGAGCCATCCTGTTACCTCATGAGTAGTCCCTCAAACAGACAATAGCGGACAGGATATTCCGCAAATGGGGCCAGCCTTGCTGCAATCTGTTTGCGTCTCCAATGAACGCCAAATGCAGAAGCTACTTCGCCCTATTACCCCCGCCAGGGGAAGTCCCCAGGGACGCTCTGATTCACAATTGGCCCCCGGGTCTCCTATATGCCTTTCCCCCTATACCTCTGATACCGAGATTTCTCCAGAAAGCCAAGCATCTGGAAAGGACTGTAATTCTCATTGCCCTATTCTGGCCTCGTCAAATTTGGTTTCCCTTTCTTCATGCACACCAAATACGGGAGCCCTGGATCCTGGACCCGGAGCCAGATCTACTGACCCATTCGTCAGGGGCTCCCCACCCGTCACTCCTGTCCCTCAGATTAGCAGCTTGGCTGCTCTGCTTCCCTTCTTAGCCAGGTCTGATCTTCTTCCTCCTGCGGTTCAGAACATTCTAGTAGCCTCTCATAAAGCTTCCACTACAAAAATTTACACTAGTAAGTGGAAGCGTTTTGTATACTGGGCAACTGCACAACAGGTAGATCCCTTAATAGCCCCACTAAACAAGGTTTTAGAGTTTCTATCCATGTTGTTTCACCAAGGAGTTTCTTCTGCCACCTTGAGGGTTCAGTTGGCTGCTATTTCCAACTTTCATGTGGGGGAGAATGGAGTGCCTATTATGACTCATAGGCTTTGTAAGGCCTTTCTAAAAGGATCCTTTCATCTTTGACCACCAGTCAGGTTTCCTACAGCTCCGTGGAATCTAAACCTCCTCTTATCCCAACTTATGCTACCACCTTTTGAACCAGCCTCTTCCTGTTCCTTAAAGTTCTTGTTCTGGAAAACTCTCTTTCTAGTAGCTATCACTTCAGCCAGATGAGTGTCAGAACTTCAAGCTCTTTCCATTAAGCACCCATATTTAATTTTTCACCCGGATAGGGTATCCTTACGCACCAACCCTTCCTTTCTTCCCAAGGTCTGTTCAGTCAATAACATTAATCAATCCATTGAACTCCCCACATTTTTCAAAAACCATTCCAATAAGCTGGAATATATGTTACACAAGTTGGATGTTCATAGACAACTCAGATTCTATCTAGATAGAACGAAGGATCACAGAAAAGCAGACCAACTCTTTATAGCCTTTGCGGACAACAAAAAGGGCATGGCAGTGACTAAGCGTACTCTCTCCAAATGGCTATCTGATTGTACCACCTTTGTTTATAATGCTACTGATCAAAGTTTGCCCACCAAACCGAAAGGACATTCTACTAGATCAGTCTCTACATCTCTGGCTCATGCGGCCCGTCTACCTTTAGATACTATTTGTGCGGCCGCCACTTGGTCTAAACCACATACGTTCATCACTCATTACAAAGTGGATAGGATTTCCAGGGACAGGGCAACCTTTGGTTCCACTGTGCTCAGGAACGTTCTTCCGTGAGTCTCTCAGGGTCAAGGAGCTAGGGACGCTACCCAGGTGTAAGAACAAACGGCGAGATTGAACACTCTCACATAAAGAAATTATGTCCTTACCATAACGTTCCATGTGGAGTGTTCATCTCGCCTTTGTTCTTACATTCCCACCCTCCCACCCTCAGGTCAGGAAGAACGTTTGGTTTAGAGGTCTGGTTTGATTCTCCCGCTACTGATTTCTCTCTGTTGTACTGCTGTTTCAGTTACACCCTGGATGTATGTATGTATGTATGTTTACCTTATTGTTGCTGGATCTGATATTGTTTTGCAAACTAGATCTGAGGTAAGGGCAGAGGGAATTGTGGGAGAGAGGTTGGTCTCGAGCTTCTTCTCGATGCAAAGCTTTGCTAAGCGGCCGACTCGGAGCCGAGGATTGGCTCCGAACTCAGGTGTAAGAACAAAGGCGAGATGAACACTCCACATGGAACGTTATGGTAAGGACATAACTTCTTTTTTTGTACCTACCATAAATGTAGATGCCCGATAGATATGCAACTGCAGTCAGGTTTACCCTCCCTCCTAGCCCTCTGTGTTTCCCTTGGGTCCATCTCCCCCTTATTTCCTATTAGCTGGGGATATCTGTTATGGTGTATCTGTTTATTACTGTTTTTGCATGTCTGGATTTGTTGGTTTGTTCCATTCACAAAATTTAGCCTTCCTTGGAGGGCACCTGGCATCTTGGGCAAGAAACACTGAAGAAGATGGCGTCGGCTGATGCCTTTATACTCCAGACGTGCTGACGTCGGGGAGCGAGCGACAACGGCTGACGCCGGACCCAGACTTTGGAATCTGGCCGACCGAAGGGCTGCCTGAGGCAGGACAACCCATATGTCAGGACTGCAGTTGCATATCTATCGGACATCTACATTTATGGTAGGTACAAAACTGTACTTTCCTGCTCCCACTAAGCCAGTCCAGCCCCGAGAAACCAGACACCCCAGACAGCAGCAGGAGGTAATGCAGAGATCTAAGCAGTGGACTACCTCCACTTCAAAACCAGGGTGTTCTAAGCCACTCCCTTATGGTAAGAACTCACAATGACTCCCCTCCCTCTGCCCACCTTCACTTACTCCTAGGAGGAAAACTCCTGTTATGCAAGCACCTGGGCCACCATTACCAACGACCACTGGGTTCTCAACATAGTGTGTCAGGATTACAAGATGTCCTTCAAGGATGCATCTGCAGTCCTTACAAATGGGTTGTCCTGTCGTCAGGCAGCCCTTCGGTCGGCTGGATTCCAAAGTCTGGGTCTGGCCTCGGCTGGTGTCGCACTTCACCCGACGTCATCACTGCTGGTTTTCGGGTATAAAGGCATCAGCCGACGCCATTTTCCTCAGTCTTTCTTGCCGCGTGGCGCCCGAAGCAGAAGCTGTTCGCAAGTGCCGGTCGGTCAGATCCAGAGATTTCTACTTCCGAATACTACTTCGAAGACTTCTAAAAGCTAAGTACCCCGTTGGGGACTCTTTCTTGCCTCAGCCGATGTCAGAAAAAGTAAATAACCGTTTAACTTGTGGGAAACAAATACCTCATAAAGATTTCCACTCTTACTGCTTACCTTGTTTAGGCCCAGACCACGACGTAGCAGCTTGTTTAGCCTGTGCTTCTTTCAACCGACGAACGCTTAGGCGTCGGTCGGAGTTTGCTGAACAGTTTTTCGGCTCAGATTTTGCGTACATAATGCCGTCGGATCCTCCGACTGCTCAAATGATTAAGAAACGCAAAGAAAAGGACCGACACTCGCGGTCCGTGGTTTTGGCCGAAACCACGGTTAAGCAAACCGCGAGTGTCTCGGTTTCGGCCGAAACCGAGCAAACGGTTCAATCTTCAGCCGAATCCATGACTACTACCGAGGCCCCTTCTACCCTAGTTGAGTCGGCCTCTGAAGTTTTGCCTACTACCGTGGTTTCACAAGAATTATCGGACACCATCCCTTTGGATGTCTCTACTCCAGCACGTGGTGCTGCTAGGCCTCCTGCAGCCATGTCTATAAAGGCCTTTGCCAGGGCTAAAGCAGCCAAAACTTCCAAGCCTGTGCCTGTTAAGCCCCCCTCTCACAGGCCCAGTTCCAGTTCCCAAATGCTTACTCTGGCAGAGGATCTCATCTCTTTAATAAGGGGATCTCAATCTTACCCAGACAGGGCCTCTCAACCTCCAGAAAAGAGACCTAGAGCAGAGCCCCCTGAGCCAATGTACTCAGATGACTCTTCTGATGATACAGACAATACAGATCATCCAGAGGCTCCTTTTTCTACTTATGAAGATTCCGATGCTGAAGAATCGATTCCTTCTGCCTCTCCACCAGAGGAATTTTCCTTTGGGGAAACCTTACATGCCATGAGAGAGCAATTCCAATGGCAGGGACAAGATTTCTCAGATTCAAGAAAAAGGCTTAGGACCTTTTTACACTTACCGCAACATAGGCCTTTAGCTATACCTCCAGTTCTCCCTGTTGTGGATGATGCATTTAATGATGCTTGCACTGCTCCTGATATTTTACCTCCAGCCCCTGCTAAGCCCGACAGGTTTTACAGGGTCCCGGACACTCATCACCACTTATACAAGGCTCCTTTTGCAGATCCTGAGACTATCTCCCAGGGGCCTAAGGCAGTAGCTTCGACCTCAGCGAAAAACCCTCTCCCTTCTGAAAGGGAATCCAGGTCCTTAGAGAGATGGGGTAAAAAAGTATACACCTCTGCTACTCTCTCTGCCAGGGCTTTGAACTGTCAGTTTCATATGATCCAATACCAAGAGTTTATGCTTGATCAGTTAACTAAGAAACTGTCCTCTGATGATTCCTTAGATAAGAAATATGTTCTAGAAATGGTGAATAACATTCAGCAGGTTAGTAACCATTCCTTAAAATGTGGCTATGATGCACTGGAGGCTTCATTTAGATCAGCCATGACTGGCACAGTTATAAGAAGGAATGCATGGTTGAAAGAACAGGTCTTGCCGGATCATGTAAAAGCAAAGCTATTAGATGCTCCTATGGATAAGGTTAGTCTGTTTGGTTCTCCTGCCCAACAGGTAATGAAGAAAATGGAAGAGAAGGCAAAATCTGTACAAACAGTGAAAGATTTCTTACAGGTTCAGCCACCAAGGTTTAGCAGGAACTGGCCTTCCAAAAATTGGTCCTTTCCAGACTCCTCTAAAGCTCAGAGAGGCAGGAATAGGCGTTCAAGAGGCAGAAATCAATCCAGAGGAGGTGCCTACAGGGGACGCCAGTGGCAAGGCAATAACCAACGAGGCACAGATACAGCCACCACCACTGCACCAGGACAATCACAGTGACTTGGCTCTGATACCGCCTACCAGGGAACAAACAGCAGTACCCTTAGGCGGAAAGTTAGCCTTATTTTCAAAAAACTGGCACTATATCACAACAGACAAGTGGATTTTGCAAACCATAGACCAAGGCTACAGGTTTCATTTCCACACTTTACCATTAAAAAGAGGAATGCCAAACCTACCACCCAATCAAAAGAGAGAAGCTCTAAAACAAATAGCTGAATTAGCAAAGATGAGAGCTGTGGAAAGGGTACCACCTACAGAACAAGGCAAGGGATTTTACTCCAGACTTTTCCTGGTACCAAGAAAAGAGAAAAGTTGGAGGCCTATTCTCGACCTGTCCGCTTTAAACACATTCATCATTGTTCCAAAATTCAAAATGCTGACCCTACAGCAACTTCTTCCCATGCTGGGCAAGGAGTTTTGGCTGGTAACTAGATCTCAAGGAGGCATACCTGCATGTCCCCATACGACCAAATTGCAGAAGATACCTCAGATTTCTTGCAGGATCAGAGCATTATCAATTCTCAGCATTGCCCTTTGGCTTATCTACTGCGCCCAGAGTGTTCACGAAATGCCTGGCATCAGTAATCGCTCACTGCAGGATTCAGGGAATCCAAATTTATCCATACCTGGACGACTGCCTGATACAAGCGGACAACAAAAACAAGCTGACACAAGATTTACAAAGAGTCATTTGCTTACAAGCCCTGGGATACACAGTCAATTTAAAAAAGTCAAGATTGATACCATCCCAAACAATAACATTCCTGGGTGCAGAATTGGACACAGTAAAACAGATGGCATTCCTAACTGCAGAAAAACAAGAACAACTTCCTCTTTATTTCTTGGCATTAACAAAGCAGAACAAACTAACAGCAAGAAAAGTACTGCAGGCCTTGGGCTTCATGGCATCCTGCATAATCCTAGTCCCCCATGCCAGACTGCATATGAGAAAGCTACAGTGGTACCTAAAGAATTTATGGTCTCAACACAGGCACAGCTTAGAAACCGAAATACCACTAATCCCATGCCTGAAACAAGAATTCCTATGGTGGGCTCAGGCATGCCAGTCAAACCCAGGTTTGTCCTTCCACAGCATTCAACCAAGCCAAACCATCACAACGGACGCCTCAGACCTCGGTTGGGGGGCCCACATGCTGGACAAGTGCATTCAAGGCTTATGGACTCCAGAACAGCTGCACCTGCACATAAATCAAAAAGAAATGCTGACAGTAAAACTGGCAATCCAGAATTTCAGACCATTCCTCTAAGAAGGCCAATTGATAAGAACAGACAACACCACAGTCATGTGGTACATCAACAAACAGGGAGGCACTCATTCATACCCCCTATGCCGAATGGCACTGGATCTATGGAATATGGCTCTGAGTTACAACATTCAGTTACAGGCAATATTTGTACCGGGAAAAGAAAACATTCTAGCAGACATGTTAAGCAGAACTACCTCGAATGCTCACGAATGGATGCTACACCCGGACATCTTCAAGGCCATCACAAAAAAATGGGGAATGCCACAAATAGACCTATTCGCATCCCCACTCAATCACCAGCTCAAGAAATTCTGCACAAGGACATACCACCCACTTGCTTGGAAGGTGGACTCTCTATCCTTCAGTTGGAAAGGCCTGACAGCATATGCATTTCCACCTCTTCCTTTGATGCACAAGGTACTACTGAAAATCAAAGAGGAACGTCCAAGGATAATTCTGATAGCTCCAAACTGGCCAAGACAACATTGGTATCCACTACTGAGGAGCATGTCTCGGGGGGGGGGGGGGGACGTGGACACTACCCCTGATTCCTTTGATGTTAACTCAGAGCGACTACAACATCCTGCATCCAAACCTGAAAACTCTGCAATTGACTGCCTGGAACATTACTTAAGAGCATCTAACCCAGATTTATCCCAAAGGGTTAAAGACATTATCCTTGAAGCCCGCAGACCTTCAACAAGAAGGAACTATGAAGGAAAATGGAAAAGATTTCTCATTTGGAGTACTGAAAGAGGAAAAGATGTGTCAAAGGTAGATATTGCCAACATCCTGGAGTATTTGGCAGAGCTTCTCCATACAGGCCTGTCCTCCTCCATCAAGATACATGCATCAGCTATCTCTGCAGAATACAGCTTCGATCCTCCTGTCTTCTCACATCCTCTACTCAGGCAGTTTCTGAGAGGAATTAAGAATGTAAAACCTCCTAGGAAACCACCATTACCAGCATGGAACTTGAACTTTGTGCTAGAAAAACTGACACTCCCCCCTTTCGAACCAGCAGCAACAGCAGATCTTCAACACCTATCCTGGAAAACTGCTTTCCTACTGGCAATTACTTCAGCAAGAAGGGTTTCGGAACTACAGGCTTTAATGGCAGTACAACCCTTCCTAATCTTCCATCAAGATAGTGTCCATGAGAACTAATCCTACATTTATGCCTAAGGTGGTATCCAGAGTGTCTCTAAACCAGGCAATCCACCTACCTACCTTCTTTCCCAATCCACAGAACAGGGGGGAAAGACTGCTGCATACCTTGGATGTACATAGACAGTTGCGCTACTACCTGGACAGAACCAAGGGCAATAGAAAAACTGACCAGCTTCTGGTAGCATATGCAACAGGACGGGAAGAAAAAGCAATTTCCAAGCAGACAGTCTCCAAGTGGATAGGAAATTGCATAAGATTCTGTTACTCCTACCATGGAAAGCAAATTCCACAGAACATAAGGCCTCATTCTACAAGGGCTACAGCCACTACCACAGCTTTCCTACGAGGAGTGGCTACCAAGGACATTATAGAGGCTGCTACTTGGACCTCCGTGCATACATTTGCCAAGCATTATAACTTACCTCTATACTCTAGATCCCGAGCAGGGTTTGCCACTGCTGTTTTGCAAGGGATCCTAACTACACCATAACTTCCTTTTCCTCCTCCCCTAGTTTGGCTATGGTATTCTACCCATTTGTAAGGACTGCAGATGCATCCTTGAAGGACATAGTACAGTTTTGTACCTACCATAAATGTAGATGTCCGAACAGGATAGCATCTGCAGTCAGGATTACCCTCCCTCCTTCCCCTCTGTGGTATTCCTAGGGTATTGCCCACCTAATAGCTAGCTGGGGGGGGATTTCTTATGGTGTATTTGTTTGTATATATGTACATACATGCTTATTTTTTGTGTTTGCCTTCTACCTTTTTTGGAAACATTGGCATTTTTCCAAAGATTTAGTTATCCAAGAAGGCAACTGGCATCTGGGGCAAGAAACACTGAGGAAAATGGCGTCAGCTGATGCCTTTATTCCCGAAAACCAGCAGTGATGATGTCGGGTGAAGTGCGACACCAGCCGAGGCCAGACCCAGACTTTGGAATCCGGCCGACCGAAGGGCTGCCTGACGACAGGACAACCCATTTGTAAGGACTGCAGATGCTATCCTGTTCGGACATCTACATTTATGGTAGGTACAAAACTTTACTTTTTCCTTCCACACCCTTCCAATCCCAAAAGGGTTCCCAGATCTACCTCCAAACCAGTGGGCAGAGGCTCAAAAGCAAATCCTTTCCCTGCGCTTTCTATGAGGGCAGTAGAGCACGTTCCTGCAGAACAGATAGGCCAAGGTTTCTACTCCAGACTTTTTCTCGTGTCCAGAAAGGGGGCACCTGGCACCCAATCCTCAATCTATTCATTCTATACACCTTCCTGGTAATCCCAAAATTCAAAACGTTCACCCTCCAGCAGCTGCTACCCATGCTGTCCAAGGATGCTTGGCTAGCCACCCTAGACCTAAAAGAGGCCTACCTCCACATTCCTGTCAGGGAATATCTCAGTTTCAGGGCAGGATCTCAACACTTTCAGTTCTCTGCGCTTCCCTTCGGCTTATCTACTGCTCCCAGAGTTTTTACAAAATGTCTGGCTCCAGCCATTTCCTTTTGCAGACAAAGGAGTATCCAGATTTACCCATACTTAGATGACTTCCTTATTCAGGCAGACGGCCAGGAAAATCTGCTCAAACACTTGGCCTTTACACAGTCAGTGAAAAGAAATCCAAACAGATGCTCACCCAAAGGATTATCTTCCTGGGAGCAAGCCTGAACACAGCATCCCAGATGACATTCCTTACACCAGAAAAAAAATTTTCATGACAAACTACTTCTCTCAACTAGCCACCAGACCCCATTTATCTGCAAGGAAGGTCCTGCAGGCTCTGGGGTTCATGGCATCTTGTATTCTACTCATTCCATATGCCAGACTGCATATGAGGAAATTTCAGTGGTACCTGAAAAGCCTTTGGTTTCAACACTCTCTGGAGAAGACTGATGCAAGGAATTATAGGTATAAAAGATTTTTTTTGGTGGGCAACAGCATGCTCCCTCAAGAAGGGTCTACCTTTCTCACCACAGACGCATCAGACTATGCTTGGGGTGCACACCTGGATGGCATGTGCGTAGCACCAGTGGAGCCCACAGCAAATCCCTCTTCACATCAACCAAAAAGATAATGATGGCTGTCCAGCATGCCTTCATACTTTTAAGCCCTTCTGTCCCCAGGGGGCCCTTCTGATCAGAAGAAACAACACCACTGTGATATGGTACATCAACAAGCAGGGAGGGATTCACTCCTACCCTCAATGCGGGCTGGCCATGACCCTTTGGCACACAGCCTCTGCCATGCAACTGCAGCTGTTAGCACCGTTCCTACCAGGTTTTCTCAACAATCTGGCAGACCAATTAAGCAGAAATCTTCTAGACCCACACGAGTGGCAGCTCAACAGCATAACCTTTACCCTAATAACTCAGAAATGGGGCACCCTGAACTTCGACCTCTTTGCCTCCCACACCAACCTTCAGCTCAGCAGATTCTGCACCACCGAGCATCACTGCATGGCTTGGAAAGTGGATGCCCTGTATCTGTCAGTCTAGGCCTTTCCTCCACTATCTCTCACCCCCAGGGTACTGCTCAAAATAAAGGAGGAAAAACCAGGGACAATTCTTGTAGCTCTAGACTGGCCTCGCCAGCACTGGTACCCCTTGCTGCACAGTTAGTTCCCACTGCCACCATGGCATCTCCCTCAGATTCCAAATCTCCTGACCCAGAGGGAAGGGGAATTCATCCATCCCCAATTGCCGACACTCAGTTTGGCAGCTTGGCTTATTCCCTAACCACGCATCAATCTGCCAACCTCAGTAAACTGGTTTTAGATTTTATACGTGAGGCCAGATGCCCTAGCACTAGAAAGTCTTATGCTGACAAATGAAAAAGGTTCTGCACCTGGATCCAGGCTAAGGGAGTCAATACAGCACAGCCCTCCCTCTCATCCTGGATTACTTAGCTGACCTACTACACAGTGGCCTCTCTCATCTATAAAGTTCATGCCTCTGCTCGTTTCCCCACTGAGCAGCCCCTTTTCTCACATGCTGTGATTAAACAGTTCCTAAGAGGGGCTAGCAACTTGAGGCCACCCAGAAGAGCACCAACCCCAGCTTGGAACCTTAACGTTGTGTTGGGAAAGCTCACCCTGCCCCCTTTCGAACCAGCTTCTTCTGCAGAGCTAAAATTTCTCTCCTGGAACACAGCTTTTCTTCTGGCTATCACTTCAGCCAGAAGGGTCTCCGAGCTGCAAGCGCTCATGGCTGTTGAACCCTTCATCATCTTCCATCCTGGCAGGGTATCCCTCAGAACTAACCCATCCTTCTTGCCCAAGCTGGTGTCCAGTGTGGCTCTCAACCAATCCATTCATTTGCCCACTTTTTTCCTAATCCCCAGAACAAGGGGGAAAGGATCCTGCACTCTCTAGATGTGCACAGACAGCTCAGACTCTATATAGACAGGACAAAATCCTTCAGAAAGCCTGATCAATTGCTGGTTAGCTTTGCTACAGGGGCAGAAGGCAAAGCCATCTCCAAACAAACCATTTCCAAATGGATTGCACAGTACATCCATTTCTGCTACAAACAACATGGAAAACCTCTGAAGGGTGTCAGGACTCACTCCACTAGGGCAGCCTCCACTTCTGCAGCTTTCCTCAAAGGATTCCCCACGTGGGACATCCTGGAGGCTGCCACCTGGACTTCTGTTTACACTTGTACCAAATTGTACCAAACATTACCACATGCCTCTCTTCTCCAAATCCAGGGCAGTGTGTGCCTCTGCAGTCTTGCAGGGCATACTAGCCAGCCCCTAATTTCCTTGACTGCCTCCACCTATTTCCTCAGCTTTGGGAATTAACTTCAATGTGATGACTACAAAAGTGAAACGCGAAGAACATAATAAAGTTGTGTACACTTACCATAAATGTAGATGTTTGAGTGTATTCATTGTTGTCGTCCTGGTTTTCCTCCCTCCACCCCCCCTTTCTTCTCTTTCCTTACAAAGGACATATTGGTATTTACTTTCTACTGGTGGGTTCTTCCACCAGAACCTGGCTCCTACTTGGAGGGCTCCTAATAGGTTAGGCAAGAAAAACTGATGTAATGGCGTCATCTGCCTTACTTTATACTACTGATAACCTGACGTCAGTCCTGAAGCGACAGCAACCGACGCAGAAATACTAAGCCTTCGGTATTTCGGCTGGCTGTGGTGCTACCCTGGCAGGGATAACCCAAATGTGACGACTGCAACAGTGAATACACTCTAAAATGTACACAACTGTACTTTCCCCTTCGGCCTCACCTAAAATACCCACCTTGGATTCTGGACCCTCTTCCAGATCTGATTACTCATCCCCAAGGGTTGAGCCACCCGAATCTGTCCAGTCTCAAGCGAATGGCTTGGTTTCTCCACTTCTGTTATTTGCCAGGCAAGCTAATCTTACCTCACCTACTCGGGACATCATTCTGGCTTCTCATAAACCATCCATCAGAAGACTATATTTCAGGATAAATGGAAAAGGTTCTCTGCCTTACCTAAGGATAACATGCTAGGACCCGTACTCTGCTCCACTGACTGCAGTGCTGTAATATCTGTAAGTTTTTTGATAATGGAGCCTCTGCTTCTACCATACAAGTACACCTGGTGATGATTTCTAATTTCCACAATGGTCTAGATGGCACCCCTCTCATCTCCTTACGTCTATGTAAAGCTTTACTGAAGGGAACCTCTCGGATCAGACCTCTTGACAGACAGCCTGCAGAACCATGGAACCTCACTCTAGTCCTTCAGTCTTTGACTCAATCCCCCTTTTGAACCTGCAGCAAAGGCAAAGTGTGACTTAAAGTTCTTCTCCTGGAAATCTTTGTTCTTAATAGCCATCACGTCATCTAGATGGGTTTTGGAGCTGCAGGTGTGTATCAAGAGGCCCTATCCGGTCTTCCATAAAGACAGAGTATCACTCTGGACGAACCCTTCCTTCCTTCCCAAAGTTGTTTCTGATTTTTCCGTTAACCAGACCATTGACCTACCTGTGTTTTTTTCCATATTTTTTCCAGTAAAAGAGAGTACTGCCTGCATTCCTTGGGCGTACATAGGCAACTGAGGTTCTGCCTAGACAGGGCCAAGCCCATGCACAAGTCTGAACAGCTTTTTATTTCCTTTTCTTGGCCTAGAATGGGAAACTCTGTTTTCAAAGTTACTTTATTGAAATGGCTAAGGGAATGCTTATGTTTTGTCTGTTCCATCAAAAAAGAATCTATGCCAAAGGTTAAAGCTCACTCCACTCTGGCAACATCTGTAGCTTTCCATTCCAGAGCTTCCTTGGATGACATTTGCGCGGCAGCCACTTGGGCCAAACCTCATACCTTTATCAATCATTACAAATTGGACTTGGTCTCCAGAGGGAGGGCTGACTTCGGCTCATTGGTACTTAGGAATGTTCTTCCGTAAGGGCCACCATGGACCTCAAGGTAGCTTGGGATTCTGTCCCATCAGTGATGAATGGAAAGATGATTAACAACATCAGGTAAAGAAGTTACATCTTACCATAACATTCCATCTGTGTTGTTGATCTTCTTTCATTCATCACATCCCAGCCCGTACCCCCACCAAAGGCTCCTGGGGGATCCTTTGGGTCCAGATGGTGTACTAGGGCATTTGCGCAGAAGTGGCTTCTGCTTTACTTCTCTATCTTCAGCAAACTCTATCTGAGGTAACAGGGAGAAGGGCTTTCAGGGTAGAAGCTTAGCGCAATAGCTTTTTTGGCTGACACTAGGTTGGTAATAGGCAGACTCTGTTCCGAGGACTCTGAACCAAACGCATCAGTGATGAATGAAAGAAGATCAACAACACAGATGGAACGTTATGTTAAGATGGAACTTTTTTTCTTATTTGCTTCAGTTTGCTCACCCAGTATTTCTGACAGAGAATCTGCAGGGAATTGTCTGCCAACTCATTACCTTCCAAAAATATATGTTCCCAATTACCTCTTTCTTGCTATTGCACCTCTAGTATTTGCAATCTTCCTGAGGAAAAATTATTTGGAGTCTGCTTGTGAATATAAAAATACATATGCAAGCACTTCAAGCAAAAATCCTAAATCTTCTAAACTTGCATATTTGGGAGCCATAAATATATCCTCTTATTGTTTCTTTGTGAACTGCTAATCCAGGCTCTCTTCCATATACTTTCTAACCTCTCCTGATTCCAGTAGTTGTATTGCAATATTTTATATGCTCTGGTATCTGTCACTTTTTAAAAGATGTTTTCAGTTCTAGACTCGGACAAAAACCTCTGCCAGTGCTGTCTTGCACTTAGAATCCCCCCTTTTCTTTCTCTTTGCCTATGCTCTGATATCTGTCCTTAATAGGGAAGGCCATCTGTGTGCTCTTGGCCTCTTCCCATTTTATTATCTTTCCCTCTGTAATTATTTACTCCCAATGCCTTGGTTCCTTTGCCAGTTTTCTCCAGTAAATTCCAGCCCCCTCTTGCCTATTCTTTGTATCCCTAATTGCAGTCATTCCTATCTGCTGAATCTAAAATTATATGCAGGTTTGATCATACAGAATAGGAACTATTAACTTTCTGGCGATTGAGAAATAATTTAGTTTGCATATGTACACAGTTGTTATTGATTTCATGTTCTAGTCTCTCTCCAAGTTGACTTGATGTACTCACACAAATGAACAGAGGTTTTTGATTGGCACCTGGGATTGTAACTCGGCAGTTTCAGGGACTGATAGGTTTCTATGTAGGCTTGTATTTTTGATAGTGGTATAGAGCTACTTGGTACTAAATGTTTTTTTCTATCTCATTCTCTTATACAAAGGAGCTCTTAATGTAACCCATGATGTTCTTCATGTTTCACTGTTGCAGTCATCACACTTGGGTTATCTGCCTGCTGGTAGCCCTCAGTCGGCCCGAATACCAGAGGCTTAGTATTTCTGCGTTGGTTGGGTTCACTCCAGGACTGTCATCAGGTCGTCAGAGGTATAAAAACAGGCAGCTGACGCCATTACATCAGTCATTCTTGCCGAGGAGCCCGAAGCAGAAGCAGTTCGCATGAGTGCCGGGTGGCTGCTACCTGAGTTTTCGTTTCTGAATTGAATTATCCTGAAGTCTTCGAAAGCTAAGTACCCCATTGGGGGACCCTTTTTTTTCCCTCTAACCAATGTCAGAAAAAGTTAACAATTGTCTTGCCTGTGGAAAGCAAATACCACACCGAGATTTCCATTCTTAATGCGTTACCTGTTTAGACCTAGACAATGATGTACCTCGCTGTCGGTTTAGTGCCTTGTTCAACACCCGAATTATTCGTCTTCAGCCCTTATTGCCACTAAATACTTTCATTCTCTATCTCCGTGTTCCGAAATGGTTTCGGTAAGCCATCTGACTACCGATATTGTGAAAAAAAATGCAAGGATAAAGACAGACACAGACCGCACAGGTCCAGAGCTGCCGACGACGCTTCCGTTAAACTAGTCGCCAGCTTGCCGGTACTCACTGAGTAGTACTCACTACTCGTAGCCCCTGATGCCTGCTTCAGTGGATTCGCAGGCCTCTACCAAGACCAGTTCGGATTCCAGTATACGGCGAGACTCTTAGACTACGGAATCTGCAGATGTCTCTACCTTGGATGGGTCTGGAGCGGCTGAACAGGAGCTCCTGAGGAAGTTCTTCGCACTACTGATGTTCGACACAAACAGATGACTTCTTTTGCATCTTCAGTTCTGTCTAAAACTACCAAGTTTCTAAGGCCAAGAGTATGCGCTACGTCTAAAAAAAGATGACCAAAGCTCATGCACCTGCTCCGTTGCCACATCATCAAATGTTTAAAATGGCAGAAGACGTTGGTATGCTGATTAGGGGAAGTCAGCCTTCCCCTGCTAAGAGAAAGAGACCTGTCCCCAACAGCTTCAACAGACCAAGAGTCCGATAACTCTGAGGTTTCTGATTATGAAGACATGCCCTTATCTGCTTATGAGGATTCAGATAGAGGAATCTATTCCCTCTTCTTCCTCTCCAGAGTATTTTTCTTTTGGTGAAACCTTACATACTTTGAGAGCATTTCCATTGGGATTGCTAAGACTGTCCTCAGTCCAAAAAGAGACTCTGAGAATTTCTAGATTTGTCACATTAGCCTTTACATACCCCCAGTCCTGGATGTTGTTGATGTCTTTATGGAATCCAGTTTAACTCCTGATACTTTACCCCCTGCTCCCAGGAAACCAGACAGGTACTACAGAGTACCTGACTCTGACAAACTCCTTTTTAAAAATCCTACTGCTGACCCAGAGGTCATCTCCCAGGGGTCTAAAGGTATCAAAGCAACTACAGCTAAGAATCCCACCCCTTCGGAAAGGGATTCCAGAGCTTTGGACAGATGGGTTAAGAAAGTACATACCTCTGCAACTCTCGCCATTAGGGCTTTGAATTGTCAGTTTCACATGCTGAAGTACCAACGACATATTATGGAACTTAAGCAAAAAATAGCTACCTTTACAGACTGCGCAGAAAATAAAGAATTGCAACAGTTTATGCATTCTGCAAGCCAAGTCAGAAATCCTTCATTGCAGTGTGGCTTTGATGCCCTTGAAGCGTCTTGCAGGGCAGCAGTCACTGGTTCTGTACTGAGAAGGCTTGCTTGGCTTAAGGAGCAGACCTTGCCAGACCATGTCAAATCAAAGTTATTAGATGCTCCTTTGAACAAGGACAATCTGTTTGGCACCAAAGCAGAAGAGGTTCTTAAAAAGATGGAAGAAAAAGCTAAATCTATGCAGACAGTCAAAGAATTCTTGCAAGTACAGCCTCCTATATTCAGTAGGCATTGCCCTCGAAACCTTGGTCCTTTCCAGCCCCTTCCAGGCAATCTCAAACTAGACCCAGGGGAAACAGACCCCCCCAGACTACAGTCTCAGGGTACGCAGAGATCTAAGCAATGGAGTGCGTCCACCTCTAAAGCAGGGTGTGCTAAGCCACCCCCTTATGGAAAGAATTTCCAATGACTTTTCAACTCCACTCCACACCTCTGCCCAACTGCTTGTGCCCCTAGGAGGAAAACTTGCCCTTTATGCAAAAAACTGGATTACCATCACCAAAGACCGATGGGTCCTCAACGTCGTATCCCAGGGTACAAATTTTACTTCCACTCACTGCCAACCCCAAAAGGGTTCCCAGACCTTCCTCCAAAGCAGTGGGCAGAGGCACAAAACCAAGTTCAATCCCTGCTCTCTATAAGGGCAGTTCAACCTGTTCCTGCAGAACAGATAGGTCAAGGATTCTATTCCAGACTTTTTCTGGTACCCAGGAAAGAGGGCACTTGGTGGCCAATCCTAGATCTTTCAATTCTAAACACCTTTATGGTGGTACCAAAATTCAAAATGCTCACCCTGCAGCAGCTTCTACCTATGCTAGCCAACGATGCCTGGTTAGTCACCCTAAACTTATAAGAAGCCTATTTGCAGATCCCTATAAGGGAGTCATGCAGGAAATATCTACGCTTCAGGGCAGGATCTATGCAGTATCAGTTCTGTGCACTTTCCTTTGGGTTATCCACTGCTCCCAGAGTCTTAACAGAATGCCTGGCTCCAGCCATTGCTTTCTGCAGACAGAAAAATATTAAAATTTACCCGTTGGACGACTGCCTGATTCAGGCAGACAGTCAGGAAATGCTGTTGCAGCACCTGACATTTGTAAAAAAACAAACAAAAAAAAAAAACTTCTAACCTCCCTAGGGTACACCATCAACGAAAAGAAATCAAAACTAGTCTCCAGTCAAAAGATTGTATTCCTGGGAGCAAGCTTGGACACAGCATCCCAGATGGCATTCCTCACTCCAGAAAAACAAGCCCATCTTGACAGTCTGTTTTAGTCAAATGGCCACCAGAACCCAGCTATCCACAAGGAAAATCCTGCAGGCCCTAGGGTTAATGATCCTACTAATTCCATACGCCAGACTGCATACGAGGAAACTTGAATGGTACTTGAAAAGTCTTTGGTGCCAACATTCTCAGGACCTGGAAACTGTCATTCCTATCATACCCTGTCTAACAGAGTTTCTTTGGTGGGCAGCAGCATGCAACCACAACAAGGGACTGTCCTTTACTCAACCCCATGCCACCCAGACCCTAACCACAGACGCATCAGGCTATGCCTGTGGGGTACACATGGATGGCAAGTGCATTCAGGCCAGTAGAGCCCAAGTCAAATTCATCTGCACATCAACCAAAAAGAGATGCTAGCTGTGCAGCACCCTCTGACAGCTTTCAGATCCCTATTCTCACCAGGATACCTGCTAATAAAAACAGACACCACAGTTATGTGGTACATCAACAAGCAGTGGGTAACCCAGTCTGCAGTCTAGCCATGGCCCTGTGGAACATGGCCTTGGACAATGCAGGTCCATCTGCAAGCTCAATTCCTGCCAGGCAAACAAAACTCACTGTCAGACGACTTGAGCAGAAATCTCCTGGACTCGTATGAGTAGCAATTAGAGCCCAGCACCTTCAACCTTCTGATTCAGAAATTGGGGACCCCAGAGATGGATCTCTGTGCCTCCCCCTGCAATTACCAGCTCAGCAAATACTGTACCAGGACACCTCACAACAGGTCCTGGAAAGTGGATGCCCTATTTTTCCAGTGGGTAAATAACTCTGTGCCTTTCCTCATCTGCCCCTTCTCTCGAGTATTGCTCAAGATAAGACAGGACAGACCAAGGACAATTCTGATTTCCCCGGACTGGTCACGCAAGCCCTGGTACCCACTCCTGCGCAGCCTGTTACTGGTGCCACCCTGACACCTACACCAGAACCCAACCCTGCTCTTTCAGCAGGGGGGATAGATCTTGTATCTGCAACTGCAAACCCTAAATCTTGCAGCCTGGCTTATTTCTTGAATTCTCCCCAGTAGGCAGCCTAAGCAAGCAGGTGTTGGACGTCCTTCTTGAAGCCAGAAGACCTAGTGCAAGGAAATCCTATGCTGATAAGTGGAAAAGGTACTGCTGCTGGATTCAATCTTAAGGAAAGGACACAACTCTGCCCTCCCCTGCCTGTAATCCTGGATTACTTAGCAAATCTACTCCACAGAGGATTATCCTTCTCCTCTATTAAGATCCATGCCTTTGCCATTTTGGCTCATTACAACACTGAGCCACCTCTCTTCTCTCACCCTCTTATCAAAATGGTTCTTGAGAGGGGCAAATAACTTAAGGCCGCTAAGGAGAGCACCCACCCCTGCTTGGGACTTTAACTTTCTACTGGAAAAGCTCACGCTTCCCCCTCTGGGCCTGTAGTGTCAGCAGTGTTAAAATTCCTCTCTTGGAAAACAGCCTTGCTTCTGGCCATCACTTTAGCTAGACGAGTGTCTGAACTACAAGCACTGATGGCTGTGGAACCCTTCATTATTTTCCATGCTGACAGGATTTCCCTCAGGACTAACCCTTCCTTTATGCCTAAAGTGGTGTCCGGTGTGGCTCTCAACCAATCTATGTATTTGCCAACTTTATTTCCTTATCCTCAAAATATAAAGGGGAAAGGGATCCTGCATTCCTTGGATGTGCACACAGCTCAGATTCTACCTTGATAGGACTAAGCCCTTCAGGAAATCTGACCAGTTACTAGTCAGCTTTGCACCAAGGGCAGAGGGCAAAGCTACTGCAAAACAATTTCCAGTTGGATAGCACACTGCTTCCATTTCTGCTACAAGCACCATGGGAAACCAAACCCTCAGGGGGTCAGAACACATTCCACTAGGGCAACTTCTACCTCTGCAGCATTCCTCAGGGGAGTCCATACCAGGGACATCCTGAAAGCTGCTACCTGGAGTTCTGCACACACCTTTACCAAGCATTACCACCTGCCTATCTTTTCCAAATCCAGGGCGGGTTTTGCAGCAGCAGTCTTGCAAGGCATACTAGCCAGCCCCAACTCTTCTTGACTGCCTTCACCCTTCTTCAACTTTGGGATTCTACCCGTGTGTGATGACTGTAACAGTGAAACACGAGGAACATAGTGCAGTTGTGTACACTTACCATTAATGTAGATGTTCGAGTGTATTCACTGTTTCAGTCCTGGTTTCCCTCCCTCCAGCCCCCTTGTCTCTCTCTCTCCTCTGTATATTACTCACCCCCTTTCAGGGATATTGGTATTTACTTTTTACTGGTGGTGTTTTCCCCATCATAACTTAGCTCACTATTTGGGGGTCTCCTGACATTTGGGGCAGAAAAACTGATGTAATGGTGTTTACTGCCAGTTTTTATACCCCTGACGTCCTGATGTCAGCCCTGGAGCAACAGCAACCGACTCAGAAATACTTAAGTATCTGGTATTCGGGCCGAGGGCTACCTGCAGGCAGATAAACCAAATGTGATGACTGAAACAGTGAATACACTCTAACATCTAAATTTATGGTAAGTGTACACAACTGTGCTTTTTTCTTTACTTTCTGGAAAACCAAAATGCTGTTTGCAAAGGTTACTATACGTTTGCAAGGGCACGCCCCCTCTCAGTTGATTTATTTTATGGGAGTGCTTAGGTGCCTTTTTTTTAATTTTTTCCCCCTGTGTACCAGAGTTATGACCCAGTTAAAGTCGGTGGCTGGTTTTTGCCCTTGGTTAAAATCTCAGTTAAAGCAAGTTGTTTTGGTGGAACCTTAGGGTAGGGAAGGAAGGAGGGGCTGGGAAGGTATTATGTATATGAGGATTTTTTTTTGCTCCCATCCATTCTGCTTCCTCTTTGGAAACTGCTTTCTGTCCTTGGGTCTGTAACTGGTCGAGGTTATTTAAGTAATTAAATTTACTTTTTGACAAGTTGTATGTTTGCTTTAACTATTTTGGTTTCTTTTATGTATTTAGTGTTTTTCCCCAGAGATTCGTTTGTGCTATTTGAATGATGATTTTGGTGGGAGGGCACTTTAGGTTTCTCACTCCCTCAGAAAATGCTGAGGAGTTACAGAAGGATTTTTTAGAACCTACACCCATTCCTCCTGTTATGTCTGCTTTAGAGGATATCTGTGTACTACTGCTTGCAGTTTTAATGGTAGTCAACCACTTGACCCTAGAAATGCAGGTAGGATATAAGAAGTTCCTCAGTTCGAATTTTTTATCCCCTTATCCCAAAGCTGACCCAGCAGCTGTAGCTTTAGTTGAGCCCTCTACTGCTAAACTCTCAGTTAATTCCAAACCTCCTCTTAAAGGATATGAAAATTATTGACAAGTATAAGGGGGAAAAGTGCAAACTTTTGCAACTTGGATTTTGAGGTTTTTGAATCATCAGGCTCATATGTTTGTTCTGACTAATTGTGAAAGTATGAAGAATGTTATCTGCAGTTTCTTGTGAGGAAAAATCTGTTCTAAATAACGTAGTTCTATTTCATGGGTCACTGCTCATTGTTTACAGTCATACTTCTCAACCTTTTAGCGCAGGAAATTTGGGCAAAGGCGCAAAAATAGGGACAGATTTTAAATATCGTTATGAAGTACAAGTTCTTAGAAAAAAACGATTTATGTTAGCATGCATTTTCTGAAGGCTGTGAAGTCTGAAACTCAGTTGTATAATTTAGTGATTTCAGTCCTCCCTCATTTGCCAGAAAACCACAGATGTTATGAACAGACCAGAAATATGAAGAAAAAATTCTAGACATTCAGCGAAAATCTTGACAGTTGAGGGGTACGTTTCCAGTGTGTGTGTGACTGACTCGCTCCTTCTGGTGATTCGTCTTCAAGGGCTCTGGGGCATGGTTATTGTTTTGAGTAGGTTTGGATGGCTGCATTCTCAAACTCCCAGATGATAAAATTTTGATTTTAAATTTCCTCCTTGGGTAAAGACTGTGTTTGGCCTCTGTGCTGTAGAGGTGATTAAAAAGTGTGATGAAAGTGGGTAAGCTAATGATCCAGAGATTGTCTTAAGGCTTTTCAGCCCTCCTTTTCCAAATTTTGTAAGGGACTGTCGCGCGTTCATCTCTAATACACAGTAGTAGTATGGGATATTCAGTTAAAAGCTTTAATACATAGAAACACATTAGGATGGATAGCAGCATCATTAAATGCAAACAAACTAGTTAACAGACAGAACTTTAAATACATATATACACGTTCAGATCTCCTCATCTAATTACAAAATGTCAGGTTTGCACGTGCCCAGTATTTATGCACCTGTGCAAGCCCTTGGATAGCTTCTTAAACGAACATACACATTGCTCTACATCCACCCTCTTAAAAAGATTTCCCTTTATACAAAACATTAGCGATAGGCATGCATTACTATATATATCAGAAACAAAATAGTGTTCATGTCCAAGTTGCTTTATATCTGTTGCAGGGTTTAGAGATTCAACCACATCTTGTAACATAACAGTTGAGACCAAATTTAGCTACAGGGACATTCTGAGGTGCACAGCTCATATCAGGAACCTCTGGGTTCGTCACAGAAACTAGAATGTCCTCTGGAATTGGAACATCGGACAACTCACTCTTAGCCTTTCTCACAGGCAATATGCTATAGTTTAGGCTTGGATACTGGTAGTAAAGGCCTCCAATTCCACCTGAAGATTGTTCCTTCTCATTCCACAATGTACGCTTTCGGCTCTGGACAAATATTCTTCACACCACCTGTCTGATCATACCCTTTGGATATTTGCATCCTTACTACTACTACTACTCGTAATGGATTGAGCGGTTTGCTGGTCTTTTCATAGTAGGACTTCTGAGATAGGTGTTTCTTCAGCAGATTTTTTCACTGATCTGCTGTTCTTGACACATCGAACCAACAATTGACTACTGATTGGTAATATGTGGTTTTGGTTTGTCTTGACAGAAGTCTCTGAGCAGGTGAACTATGAGGTTTATGATGAGGAGCATTTCTGAGATTCAAGAAAACATCAGTATTATCTCATTTTGACTTCTCAAGTAACTGCTTTGCACTTTGAACTGCACATTCTGCCAACCCATTTGACTGCTGGTACTCGGGGGCTGCTTGTGATATGAGTTAAGTCCCATTAAGCAAATCTTTTGAAATGTTGGGTTGTAAACTGTCACATTGTCATAAATAACTTTGTGCAGACTGTCATGGACTGTGCAATGATGCTTCATCTTAGTAATGACTGTACTGAATGCTAGGTTAGGAAGAAAGCCAGTCTTGAACCAATTGGAATAAGAGTACTAACACCAAATAATGTGGACCATTCCACTCGAAAATGTCACTGGCTACTGTCGACCAAGGTAGTTCAGGAATTTGGTTGAGCTGAAGTGGTTATTTCTGTTGATTTGGCTTTGTACCTTTTA
>NC_056733.1:117141104-117195404 GCF_019279795.1 Protopterus annectens | reverse complement strand
GGTAGTTTGTTCAGAGTAACAAAGTCTCTGAGATAGGAATCTATCCCTCAGCATATCGTGTTTATTGTGGTGATGTAAAGAGTTTAGGTCCCTAGAGCATGTAGCTCGGGAGGGATTGGGACTGCTCTTCCGTGGAGCATGTCCCAGCTCTGGGTTTGATGTAACTTTTGTATATTGGGCAGAGATCGCCCCTGAGTGGGTGATATCTTTGACAATTAGAGCTAGGGTTTTAAGGGCGGTCTGCATGAGGCATTGTTTGAGGCGGGTGGCCTCTTTGTGAGGGTATTTTCTGTGGCCTTTCCAGTTATTGTAGATGTCTTGTAGGAATTTTATACCAAAAGTGCAGTATGTATATTGAGTCTAATGAGTGTTGAGTAGGGGAACAATGACCTCTTTTTTTTTTCCTGGTCACGAACACTTTTGGCGTGCAGTGTGCCACATAGAAGAATTTCCTAACTACTGGTGATGTGATTATCAAAGGGCGACTACTCTCCACACAGGTCCCAAGGTCTCTTATCACATTCGGCATTAAAAGTGAGACTGCCTTCCTGTGGTAGTTCTTTGGATGCAAGGCTTTACCAAAGGGATGACAATGTACTTTGGCATTGAGCTTGAGGCCTTGTCTCCGACACCAGGCATATGTCTCTATGAGGTCCTTCTATAGGATGTCATCATTTGAGGGACTCGACTATGGCTACTAGTTTGCAGTGATCCGCGAACTTCATTAGCCAGAGGCCTTCTGTGTTAGCCTATATGCATAGGTTCATAGGTTCTTACTAGGCTATCTGCCCTAGGGCATTTATAAACCTAGTCAGGGAGTAATGTTTGGCTTTAAGCCACCCATTTTTAAATTAATTTTGCTATGCCCTTTTTGAGGTTAGTATACTGTGCCTCTGTCCCAACAGTGACACAGAAGTGATACCGAGTGATGAAACCTCGGTCTCATCCGCTCATAAGGAATTCCTCTTGGAGAGAGTCAATGAGGATACTGCCTAACCTGGACTGAGATTTTATTCCAAGTGAAGAGCCTCTGGGTTATGAATCTGTATCCCTCCAGCATGTCCTATTTGTTTTCAGTGCTGGGGTTCAAGTCTCTCAAAGCGTGTAGCTCGATAGGATTTGGATTTTCTGAGGTGCAGCATGTCCATTAATTCTGGGTTGGACATGGCTTTATAAATCAGGCACAGATGCATGCCTCTGAACAGAGGCGGTATGCCACTGAGTAGAGCTGGAGTTTCTTTAACCGGGCAGCATATGGCATCTGTTAAGCCCTTTGATCCTTGCAGGAGGTACTTTTGGGGTCTTTCCAGTTGCTGCAGGTGCTGGTAAGGTACATCCCAAAAGGGGCATTGTACTCAATTATGGGCCTGATGAGGGATGAGTAAAGAGGCATGATGACCTCCCATGATCTAGATGTGGAATCCCTTC
Organism: Protopterus annectens; assembly: GCF_019279795.1. Classification (NCBI taxonomy): domain Eukaryota; kingdom Metazoa; phylum Chordata; order Ceratodontiformes; family Protopteridae; genus Protopterus; species Protopterus annectens. Next base: position 117,193,976 of record NC_056733.1, on the reverse strand, counting down.
TAATGATTAGGTGGGCTATATAAAATGTTTTTCTAACCACTTTGGCCACGCGGTTGTCAAATGAGAGATTGTTATCAACTCTGGGTCCCCAGGTCCCTAATTACTTCTTCTGTACTTAATGGATTACCACCTATGTGGTGTAATTTGTAGGCACTTTGTTTTTGCCAAAGGGCATGAGTATACACTTTTTTGGCTTTAGCTTGAGGCCATGGCTCTGGCACCAGTTGTCTGTTTCTATGAGGCCCTTTTGGAGGATGCTTGTGTCGGCTGGAGAGTCGAGTATGGCGCCCAGCTTGCAGTCATCTGCGAACTTGGTCACCCACAGTCCTTTCGTGTTGGCCTGTACCTCCGAGAGGTATATACTGAACAAGAGAGGTCCCAGGGCTGAGCCTTGTGGCACGCCACTTGTAACTCGTGTGAAGTCTGACATGGCTCCAGCACTCTAACCATGTGGGTTCTGTCCTTGAGCCAGTTTGCAACCCATCTAGTGACATAGGGTCTATATTTAAGCTGGTGAGCTTATCTATAATACCCGAGTGGGGGGTATTGTATCAAGGCTTTTGCGAGGTCCAAGTAGGCTGTGTGGACCACCTTCCCCTCATCAGTGGCCTTGGTGACTGTTTCAAAGAAATCAACCAGGTTTAAGAGGCAGGATCTGTCCCCACCAAAGTTTAACTGGGTAGGATCCAGTGTTTGTAGGTGCCCAATATCTTTATTTATGAGGTCCATGATGATCCTTTCCATAGCTTTGCAGACCAAGCTAGTCAGGCTTATGGGGCGATAGTTTCCAGGATCCATTGAGGCACCACCTTTGTGGAATCCTAGGGACCAGTTGCTGTACGCCTCACTCTTTGGGTACATATCCTGTAGTAAGGCTGAGATTAAACAGTAGTTTTATGTTTGGGTTTAGCTCTTCTTGGAGTTCATGTAGGATTGCAGCCCGGGACACCGTCTGGTCCCATTGATGCTGTTTTTGCTTTGGAGAGGGCGGTTTTACATGAGCATCCGAGATGTCATGGGGGCAGCACTCTGCTTGGATAGATATTTGCCCTTTGGTGGGGGGGGGGGAGTTTGCGCTGAACCTGTCAGCTAGGATGTTGGCAATATCTGTGGGTTAGTGTATTTATTTGCCCGCATTTGGACTAATTCTGAGCATATTTGGGAATTACTACCCAGGTTCCTAACATAACTCAAAGAAAGCCTTGTGATTATCCTTAGTGTCCTGTGCAATGTTCTCTCAAGCTGGCCTTAGACGATTTTATGAGTGCCCGTAGTTTTTTGCTGCTAATACTGATCAGAGATGCCTTCCTTTTGGAATTTTGCTCATCATTTAGTAGCTTCCTCCTTCTATTGTATAGTTTGTTTATGGTTGGGGTCCACCAGACAGGACGCCTGCCTTTGGTGGTTTGGGTCTTGATTTTTTTTGGGATCGATGATCCATGCATTCCCTGAAGGTGTTCATAGAATGCGTTTATAAAGGATCTGCGGTCTGGGCCGTATTTTCCATACAGGCCCGGGGCTTTGAAGGATTCCACCTCGGTTTTGAGGAGTGTGAAATTTGCTTTAGAGAAGTTTTTCACTGTGGTTTCTGGGCAGGGGTGAAGTCAGGATGTGAATATCCAGTGAGATTAGTTTATGGTCTGATCTTACCAGTAAGGGATACACTTCTGGTCTGGAGCATAGAGTCCCCATGTTGGTGATGATCAGGTCCAGTATGTTTTCCTCTTGTGGGAGTGGTAACAAGTTGTTCCATAGCATTTGAGTTTATAAATTCTAGGAACCTTTGGGCTAAGTGTTGGAGCTAGAGTAATGCCCCAGTCTATGTTTGGGTAGTTGAAGTCGCCCAGTATAATGGTGTTTGGAGAGACCTTCATATTTTCCAGTGTTCTCATGAAGGCCGAGTGTGGTTCCTGGGTTTAGGAGGGTGGTCTGTAGCAGGCTATAAACTGGAAGGCAGTTTTACCCACTGTTAGCTGCACATGGATAGTCTCTGATGCTTCGTGCTGTGCCACCAACCTGGAGGTGTGGGTATCTTTGACGAATATTGATACCCTCCTTGTGGGTCGGGTCCAAGTTTTGGGGCGAAAAAGCATGGTATGAGGTATAACCTGGTAGTGCTGGGGTGCTCTCGGGAGCCTTGAACCAGGTTTCTGTTACTGCACAGATATCGATGTTCTCCATGCTAAGGAGAGTTTCTGAAAGTGCATGCATCTTGAGGTTTAGACTTCTGGCGCTGAGTAGCATTACTCTTAGTTTCTTATCCCTTGTGATACCTATGGAGGTGGGTTTGTCTTTTGAGCCTTGCCTAAAAAGGCACTATGGGGTAGCAAGAGCCTTGTCAATATCCAAAGCCCAGGGGTGACAGGTGCAAGCCGTCCCTAGCGAAGCATCGTGGCTTGTCCAGCATGTCATCCCAGGCTGACAGGCATTGGATCCCCCTTTGAATGACACCAATACTTAAGCCAATTGTTCAAATTGATTATCTTGTCTTCATATTGTGGCATCGCTCTTGGTGAGGTAGATGCTACTCAAGGTCAGGATCATACCGGCCTGGGCCACATGCTCAGAGAGCTCTCTATGTCTCTTTTCATGTGGTCCAGGGAGGTACGTCTCAGGTCATTCACACCAGCATGGACAATGACTGAGTCATATTTGTACTTGCCTTGGAGTGACCTGAGTGCTTGTGTTATATGGCGGATCCTAGCGCCCGACACGCAGCTCACCGTGACCTTCTTGTTCAGCCTGGTGAGTGGGACATCATTGTGCCTGATGATAGAGTCACCTATTACAAGTGTATCAGGTGTGTTGTTTAGCCTTAAGGGTTGTGACTGTTCGGCACACTGGCTTTGTGAGCTATGTGTTGCATGTGTTTTATTTTGGGGGTAGCGGTTGCTTGGGTGTCTGCTTTGGAGGTCTCTGCTGCTTAGGCAGATTTTTATTTAGAGCCTCCGAGTATGTTTTTGTGTGTTTGTACTTGGTCTGCTTATATGCTGTCATGAAGGTCTATGTGAGACTGGAATTGTACTGAGTGTGGTTTCCTTCTCCTCCTGACTGGTTCGCCAGTACTTTAAATGAGTTGAGAGAGCTTAGCCTCCAGTTTGGCTATATGGATGCATCTCTCACATGTGTTGGAATTTGTTGGGAGGAGGAGAGGGTTGTCTGTGTACATGAGGCAGTTGTAACATTGCCTCAAGATTCCCAGATTCACCAGCTGGACCGGAGAGAAGATTGACAACTGACCTTTGGACATACTAGAATAGTATTGGGAATTCCGTTATAACTGAAAAAAAAGGGCCAATGGGGAACAAGGTACTCAATAGGACTTTGTGAGAGTGTAGTGCTTTTAATTTTTTAGTGCTGACTTATATAATTGCTTTAGTGAGCAAGTGCCTTTAGTGAGCAAGTGCCAGGTAACTTAAATGCAAAAACTACAAACAGTATCTTTCTTTTAAGTGAAACAAGGAAATGAGTACAGTAAGCAATGCAGATATCACTAGGGATCCACAGAAGCACTGAAAAGCCGCATTTTAGGTGGTATTAGCGTTTCAGGGAAATAACAAGCAAACAAACAACAAGCATACAAACAGAGCTAGATTCAGCAGGCCTGGATCTAGTCACATGCTACAGCAAACAAGGTGTACCAATTTCAGTAAGAAACAGTTGAAATATGCAGGCACTATAAGCCTTTAACCAGAAATTCCCAGCTCAGAAGGGTAGAGTCCAGCCTCTCTTCCCACAAGAGTGCAGACCAAGAACCTTCTTAATGTAAAATAACTGGCCTGAAGCCCAAGTGCTTAAACTAGAACTAATACACTTTTAGAATAACAGACACTGAGCCCTCAATCAGTAGTTCCCAACTTAGAAGGATGTAAGCTACCTGTCCTGCCACCACAGTGCAGGCCACAAACCTTCCTAATGTAAAACAACTGGTCTGAAGCCCAAGTGCAAGTGCTTAATCCAAAAGACTTAGAATGATAGCTACACTTTAATCAAGTTACTACCAAGCAGTAATAAATACAATTGAATACTTTGAAGAATGCCTGGATTAGTGCTCAAGTTATACAAACAAAGCTAGATTCAGCAGGCCTGGATCTAGTCTACGCTACAGCAAACAAGGTGTACCAATTTCAGTAAGAAGCAGTTCAAATATGCAGGCACTATAAGCCTTTAACCAGAAATTCCCAGCTCAGAAGGGCAGAGTCCAGCCTCTCCTCCCACAAGAGTGCAGACCACAAACCCTTTTAATGTAAAATAACTGGCCTGAAGCCCAAGTGCTTAAACCAGAATTAATACACTTTTAGAATAACTGACACTGAGCCAGAAGTAGATACCAAACAGGAGAGGTCCCAGGACTGAACCCTGTGGTACACCACTTGTCACTGGTTTGAAGTCAGATTTGGAGTCTGAAATTTTTACAGTGTGCGTTCTGTCAGTGAGCCAGTTGGCAACCCATCTTGTGACATAGGGATTTATACCTAGTTTAGTGAGTTTAGCTATAATTCCAGAATGGGAGATGGTGTCGAAAGCCTTGGCAAGGTCAAGATAGGCTGTGTGAACCACCTTACCCTCATCTACGGCTTTGGTGACTGCCTCAGAGAAGTCGATCAGGTTCAGGAGGCATGATCCGCCTTTCACAAACCCGAACTGGGTGGGGTCCAGAGCTTTGGAGGTTACCGATGTCTTTGTTTATGTGTTTCATGATGTTACATCCCATGGCCTTGCAGACCAGGCTCGTCAGGCTAATAGGGCGATAGTTCCCAGGATCAGTGGTGGCTCCCTCTTTGTGGAGTGGGATAACTGTTGCTGTGCGCCATTCAGTGGGCACAAAGCCTTACGTGAGGCTATGATTGAATATGGTGCATAGGTGGGGAGCCAGTTTGTTCTGAAGTTCATGAAAAAACAGCCTGGGATGTTGTCCGGTCCCATGGATGCTGTGTTTTTGGCTTTAGAGAGTGCAGCTTTTACCTGCATAGTTGTGATTTCAGGGACTTTGTATTCTTCCTGTATATATATGTTTCCTTTAGGGGGTGGGGGGATAAAGTTAGCATTGAACCTGTTTGCCACAATGTTGGCAATATCAGTTGGTTCTGTAATTTTCATGCTGTTGTGCTGTAACTCAGAGCAGATCTGGGTGTTGCCATTGAGATTCTTGACATAGCTATAGAATGCTTTGTGGTTGTCCTTAGAATCAGTGGTTATCCTTAGAACAGAATATTATATTCATAAAGTAGTAGAAAGTACTCTAAAAACTAAGCCAACACAGGGATTGGAGAAAGGAGATTCTGCCAATAGGGATGACTGCAATTAGGGATATAAACAACAGGCAAGAGGGGGCTGGAATTTATTGGAGAAAACTGGCAAAGGAACCAAGGTACTGGGAGCGAATAACTAGAGAGGGAAAGATGATAGAATGGGAAGTTGCCAAGAATTAATTTGGACTGCAGGTTACAGATTGCCTTCCTAATCAAGTATTGATCAGAGTATAGACAAAGAAAAAGAAATAGAAATATGGGTCCTAAGCAAAACACTAACACTGGTAGAGTTTTTAGTGGAATCTAGAACATAAACTGCCATTAAAAAAGGAATAATTAGTAGAACATGTAAAATATTGCATGATAACTATAACAGTCATTCATAGGAGGTTAGAAAAGATTGGGAAGAGAGATTGGATAAGCAGTTCACAAAGAAACAATGGGAGGATGTATGTATGTCTCCCAAATATGCAACAGAATCTAAAAGATTTAGGAATTTTGCTTGGACATGTTTACATCAATATTTTTGTACCCCAGGTAGACTCCAGAGAATTTTTCCTCAGGTAGACCGCAAATGTTGGAGGTGTGACTGGGATGACAGAGGTAATTGGGAACATATTTCTGGGAGTGCAATAATTTGGCAGACTGTAATGATTCCCTGTAGGCTGCACTGTCAGAGATGCTGGGTGGGCAGATTGGTGTGATGAGGGAGATGATTTTCCTGAGCTGTGATGCAGAACCAAAACTGCCTAAACTTGGTAAGGTCTTGCTGAGTCTAATTATGGTGGCTGCCAAAAAAACAATTACTAGAAAATGGAAATCAAAATCTAAACCAACTGTACCAGAAGTATTCACTATGGTAACAGTGATAAAACAACTGGAACTGAGATCTTTAGAAAAGGGTAGGAGCAAACTACGCTGGAAAAATGGGAATTGTGGGAACAATACATACAGGGAGGAATAAGGTTTAAAAACGGCAGGACTTAAATGAGATATGTAATGTTTGACTGAAAATGATTGGGTAGATTATAAGTGATATATAATGTTTGCAGCTGGGAGTGTGTCAGTATGGTTTGTGATTGTAAAATGCTTGCAACTAGGATTGTGTTGGTGTGTTTTTTCATTTATATAAATGTATGATTGAGTATGTTGTTAAGTGATGGTTTAATAAAGATGTTTCTTGTCTAAAAAAAGAAAAGGCAAAAATTGAATGATTTATGTAATGTTGTTGAGAGTATATGATATATAATATATGTGAAGTATAATGTTTGTAAATGTGAACTTGTTAATGCAGTTTGATTACTTTTATATAAATGTAAATTTGCGTATGTCACAAGTAATAATTCAACAAAGGTGTTAAAAAAAGCTGTTGAAGTTTCTTAAATGCTACACATCAGATTAGCAAGCACATGATTGGAAATAGCAGTGAAAAATACTGAAAGTAATTCAAAACTGAGGATCACTCAGAAACATTTCTGTAAGCATAGACATCTGATTTCCCATTCCTTAAGACAGTGATTTTATGAAAATGTGTGCCTTATTTATTTTGCATTTAGTTGCTAATGACACCAAGTTTGAACTTTTCAGAAATCAAAACCCTGATAGCTGTTAAAAAGTATGAACATTCACAATGGAATTAACACCATCTTCTTCTTCTTCTTTCGGCTTTTCCCGGTTAGTTGTAAAAAAAAATTTTGTCTAAAGAAAAATATTTTCTCCACAAAGTATTTGTAGTAACCATTTTAAAATGAATATCAAGGAACATAGTAACATGTTTGTAAAAAGTCATGGTGACAGTAAAGTTCATTAGACAGTGACAAGCTGTTCCTAAAATTACGCTTCACCCATACACTACCTCTGCCAGGGATTGCTAAATATATGAGGGTCTTGGCTGCAATGAATCACCCAAGCAAACTGAAATGCTCTTAAGAAAAAAAAATGTAGTAGCGTCGTCACCATCCCTTAAATGCAGTCATTTTGCTGGAAGTAACAAAACCCTTGTTACAACTTTAGCATTTCTACACTTACTGAAGAATACAGCACCAATGTGGATACAGCTGAATCAGTGAATAATAGCTGTCAACTTCTTTGCTCAAGAATTCTGATCAAAGGCAAAAATAATAGGGGAGGGAGACATGGATCCAAAATTAAGGGCATTTTTTAAATATTACTGTAACTTACTAAAAAGGTTAAAAGAACACCAATTCTACATCGAGTTCATTTTCTGAACTATTGAATGTATGATTCTCCAATATCTGGCATTCTGGCATTATTGATTCCTGTAATCCATCTGAAAATCAAACATTTTATCAGAGGCGGGGCAAAAATATAAGGCAAAATCAAGAACGTTCTGCAAAATTTGGGACAGCTGAGAGGTATGACCGAATGACTGGTTATCACGGCTCTTCAAGTTGGGCATAGCTGGTAGCCCCTCCTAGAAAAATTTCTCTCTCGCCTCTGAAGTCAGACATAGCTGGTAGCTTCCCTCCCTCCGCTATTAAGAAGACTGACATTTACCTTCTTGTTACAGCATGCTGTGGAGGTTAAAATGGGTTAACACAATTCAAATCATGTATTTTGTGGTTGCTTCATTCAAATATATATGTAGATGTTCAGACAGCACCACTTTGCATTTTATTCTGTTATAACTGATGTGGAGCACTTTCTTCCTACCAGTAGTATATAAATGATAAATGAGTAAATAAATTAGCTATAAACTGTTGGGGGGGGGGGGTAAGAAAGGCAACTGGCACAAGCGGAGAGCCATCCAGCTCAAGGGTACATTGTATAATAGCTCTAAACTGATAATTGTGCTAACAGTCCAAATAATAGAAGACCACTAGCTGCAATTGTATAGCCAAGCAAACTGGACACATACTGTGCACAAGCCTATCTTCACAGGTTGTATTGGCACATATTGTTGTGGTTTGCTCCTTGAAGAATGCACTCCTGAATTATTAAAAAGCTGTAAAGCTGCCATTTCAAACTTTGAATCCTTTCCCTTGAACTTGCAAGTTTTCCATACATTTATTTATCTGGAAATCTGCCACTTGGATAATGTGGCACACTGATTATTTATCAGAAGTAACATGAAAAAACACGTATTTAAAATATATTAATAATGGAGTGTGTACATTGCAAAGGGAATGCATACATCATACCTCTCAACTGTCCAGATTTTTGCCTCATATTTTTGGTATGTTTCTCCTAAAATCTGTGGTTTTCTGGCAAATCGCTGGCTAATCATTGTGAACTGAAATGAGAAAATAATGGCAGACATTTGAGTTTCTGACTGCATGTCCTTCAGAAAATTCATGCTAATGCAAAACTTGTAATTCTGTCAACTTTCTAAGTCTGTAAGAGCAATATTTTAAAAAGTGTCCTTATTTTGGGGCCTTTGTTTCCCTCATTACTTGAGGCTTTGTCCAGAATTCTTGCTAGAAGAGGTTGAGAAGTATGGTGTACATTAAAATAAACGGTCTAGTTTTGAAGCAACTAATTTATTAAGATAACACCATTAAATTGAGAATACCATACCTCTCAAATGTCCAGATTTTTGGCTCATATTTTTGGTCCGTTCCTCATAAAATTTGTGGTTTTCTAATAAATCACTGGAATGATCTGAGGATTAAAGTCACTAAATAATGACATATATTTGAGTTTCAGACTTCGAATCCTTTATAAAATGTATGTTAAAACAAACCTTGTTACTATGGCAACTTTCTAAGTTTACAACAGCAATATTTAAAATATGTCTCTATTTTTGAGCTTTGTCCAGATTTCTTGCACTAAGATGTTGAGAAGTATGGAGAATATTTGTACTGCAATGAGGCGCGCACGCGCACACACACACACACACACACACACACACACACACACACACACACACACACACACATCTTACAATAAAATAAATACAGATGCACACAAGATATAATGGTAGGAATAATAATGAACATTATAATCCTGTTCTGTACATTAAAAAAAAACATTCATTAGCAGTCTACAATTTTCACACCACCGTGCAGCTGAATGTTTAAACTGAAAGTTCCAAAAAGATGTTTTCCATCTCATAGCTAATAACAAAACACACCAAAGTCACTGGTAAACAAGTGGGCAAATCAAATACCAAGGGATAAAATCTTCCACTGTATTACACATAATAATGACAGCTGTTTAGCGATCTTCAATAATTGAAAGCATAAGGTGTTTTGTATCACCAACTTACTCCTATATTTTGGCTTTATTTGCTGAAGATCCCTAAACAACTGGAATTTTATATGTTATACATTGGATGATTTTACTCCCTTCATATTTGGTTCCATACGTGTCATTTACCAGCGGCCTTACTCTCTATAACCTGGTGGTCAGTACTCAGCAAGGACTTATTTGACAGGAAGCCTGAAGATCCAGGTTAAGGAGCACATTTGCTTCAGCTGCAAAGTCTTCCATTTAGTTTTGTCAGTCTGGCGAATCAATGTACTACGCAGTTGCACTGCGCTCACCTGATGAGTCAGCAGGATTGCAAGGAAGTGACTGGGCTGCCCCCCAGCAGTCTGGAATTGTTATGTCATCTGTTTTGGCAGTACAGTGTTTTCAAGTTTAAAGATTTGCTGAGCCTTTTTTTTTTTTTTTTAATGTTGGTGCATGCTTTTACTGCATATAAGTTAAGGTAGCAAAGGGGAGGCATGCCCTGCACCAAAGCCTAAATCCGCCATTGCTTATGGCCATAGCTGTCTGAAGGGGATTACCATTTATAATGTATGAAGTGAAAGCAGATTTCTTGCTGAACACAATTCCACTTTTTTTGCATTTAGCATGAGATCATTTTTGGTACACCAGTTATTTGTGCATTCCAGCCCCTGCTATAGCGGTTTGGTATCAGTTGATAAGAGGATCTGCTAACTTGATCAACCACACTTCTGGGATATTTGCTTTGATGACTGCAAGTTAAATACCAAAAAAGAGAAGGTCCGGAACTGAATCCTTTACAACTCCACTAGTTACAATTTTACTTTCAGAGAGGGTGTCAGCAACTTTCACATCTTGGGATCTGTTGTCTAGTCATTTAGCAATTCAGCTGACAGTGTAGAAGTTTACATTAAGCTTATCTAATGTTTTAGTAGTACCCAGCATGGATGATAGTGTCAAATGCCAGTGTCTGATTGAAGTAAGCAGTATGCACTGAATGACCACTGTGCTCAGACTCTATAACCTTTTCAGAGAAGCTTACAAGGTTCAGAAGTTAAGAACTGCCCTTTGCAAAATTAAACTGACTGGAGTGTAGGTCATATAAGTTGCATGTGTCTGTATTAATGAGTTATGCTGTAGCTTGCACCATTGTTTTGCATTTAAGGCTGATGAGGTTGATGGGGCCTGTAGTTACTCAGGTCCGTTGAGTGCTGTCCTTGTGTATAAGAGTCATCGTGAGTGTTCTCTAGGCATGCGACAAAAAACACCAAAAAAGCCTCAAAGGAATTGTAGAGACAAGGCAGAGTAAAAATGTAGTTTAATTTCACAAAAAATAATAAAATGTAAGCACTTTCAAACAAAGTTCTTAAGTCAAAAGCTCTACACCACAAAACACTATATTTAAAACCAGAGCTATTACAGCCTAGCCAATCCAATTCAAGTTGTCATTACTTATGCAAATCTTTAGATTTTAAAATAGGCTTTAAAGAAACCTTGTCATTGAGTCCAGTTTTCCTATTGGCGCAGAATCTAAAAATCCAGTGAAGTTCTCTTTCTTCAGTGAAATTTTTTAGGTCACCTCCCAGTGGTCCCCTATAAACCATCTCAACTGCTTTAAACAAAAAATGATGTGCAAAATTAGACTCTTGAACATGTTTTGCTAGAGTATTAATAAGGTCACTTCTTTTAATGGCATAATTATGTTCATGTATTCTTTCATATAGCATTCTATTGGTTTTAGCTATATAGAAATGTTTACATTCTTTGCATGTAGCTAAATATATATTACTGGTGTTACAATTTGCATGCACCTTAAATGTAAACCTTTTCTTAGAAAATGGATGCTCAAATGAATTTGAGGTGTCAATAAAGGGACAGTATTTACAATTACCAGAAGGATAGGTGCCAAATATTTCATACTCAGAGCAGATATTAGTCTTAAACGGCGATTATGCTGTACAGATTCTAAGTGACTTCATATTTTTATACCTAAACAGAGGTCTCTCACTTACTATTCCCTTTATCTGGTCATTAGTACTTAAAATGTCTCAGTTAGACTAACACTGCGTATCTCTTTAAAGTCACTTGCATAGGATAGTACAACTGGTATGTGCCTTCAAACTCTTGAATCACTGTCTGATGCATTAGTATTAGGGCTAAAATGTGAAACATAAGGTGTAGCTGAAGAGGACCTTAAGCCTTTCATATATCTGACCATTCCTTTAACTTCATTCCTTTTATACCCTCTCTCCAAAAAATCAGTAGATAGTCTTTAGATCCTCCTGAAAACCTTCCTCAGTATAATTCAGGCATGAAATCCTTACACTTTGCCCTTTTAAAATATTTTTGTAGATGTGTGGTGGGTGCATACTATTGTGTTGAAGTATTGTATTTTTCCTACAAGGCTTTCTGTATAGCCTGGTGGTAAGGTTCCCAGAACTGGTTCTTTGAAGGCATACATCCAGAAATACTATTTCATCACAGGAAGCACTAGAGGTGAAAGGTAAAAACGAAGTAGTGGCATTTAGATACTTAATAAAGTCAACTAGCTGTACCTCAGAAAGAGGATTACTGGCCTCAAACAAATGCCCTACACTGACTGTCTCAAAAAACTCCAGCTTTACTCCATAGCATATCGCCTACTCTGAGGTGATCTCTGCCTAACATATAAAGCTATGTCAAACCCAGAGCTGTTGGACATGCTACACCTAAAGAAATCAAATCCCAATCCCTCCGAGCTACACACTCTAGGGACCTAAACCTTGTCACCACAATAAACAGGACATGCTGGAGGGATAGATTCCTGTCCCAGAGACTTCCCATACTCTGGAACAGGCTACCCATCTATGTCAAGCAAAGTTTTTCATTAGCACACTTCAAGAAAAATCTTGATGAGTGGATGGGAAATAGGAAATGCACCCTGGGGATCACTTCTGTGTCTCTGCTCGACAGTGGCATGGGAAAATAACTTTCTTGGATGTTGTAAGCCAGGGAACCTTGTTGGCTAGGCTTACGTAGGCCCTTGGGCCGATAGCCTAGTACCTACCTATGAACCTCACTGCCTGCCCATAGCAAAATCACATCCTCCACAAATCTTCTATAAAAGAGCAGCAAACACTTGAAATAACTGTTAAACACATATTCCTCTTCCCAATTAGCTAAAACCATGTTGGCGTAGCTATTGGCACATGAAGTGCCCATAGCTACGCCTTTCTTCTGTAGGTAATATTGCTCTTGAAACATAAAAATACCACCCCAAGAAACAAACATATAAGATCTATTTGTTTGGAGTCATAGCCACTATGGGTGGTGAGAAAAGCTTTAACCATATCTATATCATCTAAGTTGGGAATGCAGGTAAAAAGAGATTCAACATCAAGCGTGACTAACAGACAATTATTAAAAACATTTTCATTACCTTTAATAAATGCATAAAGATCTGTTAGAAATTGTTTTATATCATTTAAAACTGTATCAATTGTATTTAAAACTGGTCACAATTGTTTTTCTATAAAAATTGAAAAAGGTTCTGTCAGCCATTTTCTGCCTGAAACTACTGGTCTGAACGGAGGTGAAGTCATACTTTTATGAATTTTGGGGAGACCTTGGAAGATAGGAGTAGCCGGATATTCAGCACTTAAATATTGTGACAAACTGTCAATGATCAGAAAATTTTCTAAACACTCATGAAAGTAAAGAATATTCTACATTGTACATCCCAGATATAGTCAAAATCTGCCTTTTCATATGTCATGTCATCAAGCATAGAATTAATGGAAGCAACATAGTAGTCATGATCTAGTACCACTGTCGCTCATCCTTTATCTGCTTTCTTAATGACAATTGCATAATTTTTTGGAGCCCTAGCAAAGCCTGTCTTTCACTAGCAGTAAGGTTGTGGAACTTGTACCCTTTTATATTAGTGGAATGTGGAGCATCTATCCCTGAAAACAAACAGAACAGGTCTTTTTCCCATTTTTTACAGAATACCTCTAAGGTAGAATCCATAGGTGGCTGAAAAACACTCGGTCTCTTGCAGATATCAGTGGGCACCAACAAAGCATTACTATCATTAAAAAACATTTTTAAGGCTACATTTCTGGCCAAAAGCCTCAAATTAATCAAAACATCTGATAATTCTGATTTTTCAGCTGGTATAAAAGTTAAACCATGTTGTAAAAGTGATATTTCTGCTTGAGAGACCATGCAGATTCATTACTGCAGACTAGGTATTCCTTTCCACATTCGTTTGAGGGTTCTTGCTTGCACATCTTCTAAATGCTGTTGTCCCCTCTTCCTTCCCCTGCTTGGCGATCTCTCTCTGTCTTGTTTGTCCATTTCTACATGCTTCATTCGTAACGGCAACTTTAGGTTGCAAGAAACCTACAGGGAAGAAGTAACCTTTCTCCTGACGTCAGCTTATGATGAAGCGGAAGTCCCTCCTGCCTTAGAGTCAATTGTAATTGGTCCCTGAGATGATGAGCGAGATGGATCATTTGCCATTGTCTGTTAGAGGTACCTCTGTTGTTAAAGGCACCTCAGTAGTAATTATATTTTTGGCAGAACATTCATTAAAGCGAGGCCAAGTAAAAAAAGCCCTAGCTCAAAATCACTCATATAATGCCCAAGCTTCTTCATTTTTTTGTTGTTTTAGCCTACTTTCATATGCTGAAACATTATCCACTATACCATCAAAGGCTGACAAACAAGCTTCCCCATCATAACTATTCAATAGCCGCTGCATCTTTACTTCAACAGCAGTCAGGAATTCTTTCTCTATAAGTGCAAAAAAGTCTGTACGCAGGCGCATATAATTGAAGCTATGCTCCAAATTAAGCTGTTGCCATTTAGATAACAGGTCATTATAATTCTCCCCATAGGTGGGCATCAGCTTTATCCGAAGATCCCTTGGAATTACATGATGAAATAAGCACGCCTCCATGTGCAGTCTTTGCCGTTGTAGATGTTTACGTTTATAAAGATCATTCTCCAGCCATTTGAGTTCATGCAGCGGTGGTGCTTTCCCATCAAGTATGTGATTGTGAGACTTTTCTCTTATATTCCGGTCACACTTCAACAAAGGGTTGTCTTCTAGTTGCAGTAACCTCTGCAAACGATCACGATCAGCATTCATTCTTCTATTCATGAAATTAGAAGCATAAGCCACAACAACAGCATCACTAAATCCTTCTGCCATGACCCCCGTGGAGGAAAAAACAAGAAAAAGTCAATAAAATAGAATATACCTCCAAAGGGCAAAAGATAATTTCTTCAGAAACAAAGTAAATCACCAAAAAAGCCGCAAAGAAATCGCAGAGACAAGGCAGAGTAAAAACGTAGTTTAATTTCACAAAAAATAATAAAATGTAAGCGCTTTCAAAGTTCTTCTTCAGACAAAAGCTGTACATCACAAAACACTATATTTAAAACAAGAGCTATTACAGCATAGCCAATCCAATTCAAGTTGTCATTACTTATGCAAATCTTTACATTTTAAAATAAGCTTTAAAGAAACCTTGTCATTGAGTCCAGGTTTCCTGTTGGCACAGAATCTAAAAATCCAGTGAAGTTCTCTTTCTTCGGTGAAATTTTTTTAGGTCATCTCCCCATGGTACCCTATACACCATATGACATAGCTTTATATGTTAGACAGAGATCATCTTGGAGTAAGTGATATGCTACGGAGTAAAGCTGGAGTTTTTTGAGATGGTCAGTGTAGGGCATCTGTTTGAGGCACTTTCTATATCCCAAACTTCTCCATTGGGGAGCTCCCATTTGGAAGTAACAGTCAGTCGTTCTGGACCCATCTTCAAAAGGGAGACGCAGTAGCTTATTTGGAGTCCCATCCTTTGCTTTTAGAGTCTTACATTAAGGAATTTGTATGGATGTATTGTGGCAAAGGCATCCAGTGGTATACCATTTTGAGCTGTAATTTTCTTACTTTATAGTGCCAACAGAAATGAAAATTCCTTTGATTAAATAGTTTGCTAATGTATAAAACTTTCAAAGTATCTGTTAAGAGTAAATATTCTTTCAGTATTTATTATAAGTGAATTTACCCAAGGTTCAGTCTTCAGACCAGCATTGTTTTGCATTTTATGGCCCTTATGCCCACATATCTTTTAAAATGGTCTGAAAATGTTGCAGAATTGGTCATTTCCTTGAGTTAGTGGAAACATTTTTTTTACAAGAGCACATAATAATGTTAGAAACGTAGGTACAATAATATCTCTTTTAAAGGGAGAGTGTCAAGATTCTCTGCTTGTCTGATTGTTTTGATTAGGATGGTAGGTCATGTGATCTTTTTGTTTACATTCTGGCAGCTTTTAGTCTAAGAGCTCAGGTTTCACTACTTTGGGGGAAGGGTAACTAACACTTCAGGAAATGCATACAGTTTCTTCTGTGTGCTCCTTTTATCTGCAGTCCCATGCTGACAGGAAAACTTTAGCAGTCTTTGAAATATAGTGAAGTAGTGCTTACATAAGCTACTTTTTTTCCAGGCAGACATAGTAGTGGACTTTTTAAAATATTTTCTGCAACATATTTTCTTGGTTGTTTGGATTAATGATGATGGAAACAGCTGCAGTGGGTGTGTTTTTTTTGTATAGTCTGGAGCAGTGTTGTTCATTTGCTAATGCAGCTGCTCATTGAGGTGTTTTTTACATACATGTCTCTTTCATTTTGTTGCAGTGATGGATCCTGCTGTTATATGGGAAAAGGGCACAACAATTATGGGAAATGTCCAAAGGTAAATAGTACAGGAAGCATTACTGGTGATGGAGGAGGAATAATAAGAATGGGTCAGAAAAAGGAACAGAAATTACAAGGCTTTCATTTGGGATAATCTGTTGTAGATGTCACAGCAATAAGCAAAACAGTCCATAAGTAATGAACCAAAAACAGCCAGAACAGCTGGTTCAAATGTAGAGAGAATTAATTTTCCAGTGCAAAGTAAAGATCCCAAAACGTGTCACCTGTTTACTAGTCGGCCTTACATGCAAATTACTACTTTGTAGAACAACTTTAGTAGGGTCTGTAGTAGAAACTTAGGAAACCATCTCAGAACCAGAGTCATGTGCTTGTGAGAAAGACATGGGAGAAGCCCTGTCCTTATTATAAGAATCCTCTGATAAAACATCCTAACAATTTCAAAGGCTGCAAGCTAAGTAATTCATTTTTATTAACATACCCACAGTCTTTAGATGAAATATGTCTCACCTTTTCTTTTTCCTATGGACAACCCTAGGAGGAGATCAACTGAACTGATGACACTTCAAACCAGAAAACAGATCTCTTACTGTCCTAACTACATCCTCATCCTCTGTACTTTCGAACTTTCCAGGATCATAGGAGGTTACTAGGCTAACGGCCCCAGGGCTCTTACAAGGATAGCCAAGTTCAACTAATGTTCTCATGGGTGTCTGGTTCAAGCAGACACTAAAATAAGCACCTATTGCCCCTTTCCAAGAGGGACACAGGTGGAATCCCTAGGATAAATTTCCAGTTACCCACCCAATCATCCAAATTACTTTTAAATAGAGCCAATGAGGGCCTTTATTTAACATGAATAGGCAGCCTGTTCCAAAAGTGCAGCAACCTCTTGGAGACAAATCTGTCTGTCCAGCAAATTCTGTTGATGTTACATACCAGGTTAAGATCCTTAGCGAGTGACCCAGTGTGGCATTTGACTTGTGAATGTGCAGCATTTCCATTAAAGCTGGTCAGAGATTGCTCTATATGCAAGGCACAGATTGCCTCTGAGCAGTCTGTATGACACAGAGTAAAGTGACAATGATTTCAGTCTGTCCACATAAGACAGATCTTGAAGACACTGAATTTTCTTAGTCGGGAACCTCTGTGGTCTCACCAATTGCTGCAGGTATTTGGAAAGGAACATACCAAAGGGACCATTGTTCTCTATTATTGGCCCAAAGAGGGAAAGTACATGGAGGGGGGTATAACCTCTTTTTCCTGGATTCAATGTCTTTATGAGATGAACAATATAAAATGCCATTCTTACTACTGTGGAGATATTTGAAGAGAAGCGAAGGTTGCTGTCAACCTGTCTGCCCAGATCTCTCACCACAGACTGTGTGCTTAGGGTATTGGTATTGATGTGGTAGTTTGCAGGAATAGCATCCTTGCTAAAGTAGAGGACAGAATAAGTGGACAAAAAACAAGAAAGGATGGTGACTGTATCACCTGTCAGTGAGCAATCACTGAACCAGACACCAATGAAGACCATCAGAGTGCTATGGGAAAATTTCCAGGCAAAAGTGTGCCTATTACCACCAACTTTGCCCACTGCTGAGTGGTAGTGCACTATGAGCAGACAACAGCAAACCTGTACAAACATAGTGCTTATGTAGCAAATGAGCGCAAACTGATTTAAACAAATTAATCAATACAAACGCTCAAAACTGAGCCCTGTTCCAGCAACCTTCAATCAATTGAGTTCTGACTGCACACTTCTGCCACTAGGGTGCAGGGGAACCCTCCCTACAGAAGATGTCCTGGTTTAGTGATCAAGTTATACAAACCAAACTAGATTCAGCAGGTCTGAATCTATTCTATGCTACAGCAAAGAACGTGCACTAATTTCAAAAAAATAAAAACAAACAAAAAAAAAACAAAAAAAAAAACACTTCAAATAAGCAGGTGCAATACGCTTTCAACCAGCAACTCCCCAGCTCAGAAGGGCCAAGGCGATCCTCTCCTCCCACAAAAGTGCAGACCACAGACCACCTTAATGTAAAAGAACTGGCCTGAAACCCGAGCACTTAAACCAGAACAAAGACACTTTTAGAATAAAAGACACACTAAGACTTCAACCAGCAATTCCCAACTTAGAAGGATGTAAGCTACCTTTCCAGCAACAAGAGTGTAGACTACAAACCTTCTTAATGTAAAAGAACTGGCCTGAAGCCCAAGTGCTTAAACCAAAACCAAGAGGCTTAGAATAACAGTTACAATTTAATCAGGCTACTAACAAGCAGTGATAAATGCAGTAGAATAAATGCAATTGAACACTTTTAAGATCAAGCAGCAAAAGCAAAATAAAATAAAATAATAAAGTAGGAAGAAGCAGAAATACAGTAAAAGCAGATGAATAAAGTTCGAGCTTTTCTTTTTGGGGGGGGGGGTCAGAAGATAATTCAAGGTTAAGAAACTAAGGGGGCAGGCCTTCTCAAATGATCTCTCTGTACTCAGTAGAATGAGCTGATGAGAACCCAGCAAGAATTGGGTGGATGAGTGGCAGAAATAAAACGCAGTCAGAGATCAGCAATATTCAGGCAGAGTAGAGCAAGCAGGCCAAATATTCCAACCAAATTGAGTTATGTCTAGCTAAAAAAGGAATGCTGTTTTTCAGCTCCTTCCACTAATTATCTTAGATTCATAGGTAGGTACTAGGCTATTGGCCCTAGGGCCTATATAAGCCTAGCCAAAAATGTACCCTGGCTTTCTCCACCCAAGAAAATTATTTTCCTGTGCCCCTGTCGAGCAGAGCCACAGAAGTGATCCCTGGGATGAATTTCCTATTTCCCATCCAATCATCAAGATTTTTCTTGAAGAGTGCTAATGAAGTGCTCTATTTGACATGGATAGGTAGTCTGTTCCAGACTATGTTAAGTCTCTGGGACAGGAATCTATCCCTCCAGCATGTTCTGTTTATTGTGGTGACAAGGTTTAGATCCCTATAGCATGTAGCTTGGAGGGATTGGGATTTCTTTAAGTGGAGCATGCCCAACAGCTCTGGGTTCGACATAGCTTTGTATGTTAGGCAGAGATCGCCTCTGAGTAGGCGATATGCGATGGAGTAAAGCTGGAGTTTCTTGAGACGGTCTACGTAGGGCATCTGTTTGAGGCCAGTAATCCCCTTTGTGAGGTATTTCTGTGGCCTTTCCAGTTGTTGTAGATGTCTTGTGAGGTACATACCAAAAGGGGCGTTGTACTCTATAATGGATCTAATGAGTGATGAGTAAAGGGGAACAATGATCTCTTTTATTCTGGATGAAAACCCTTTTGTGATGAGGTGAGCCACGTAGAAGGATTTCCTGACCACTGTGGTGAAGTGATTATCAAAGGAGAGACTACTGTCCACCTGTGTCCCAAAGTTTCTTATCACATTTTCGGTGTTAAGTAGACTACCAGCTATGTGGTAGTTCATGGGTACAGAGTTTTTACCAAAGGGGATGATAATACACTTTTTGGAATTGAGCTTCAGGCCATGGCTTTGACACCAGGCATCTGTCTCAGTGAGGCCCTTTTGTAGCATGTCCACATCGTTAGGAGTTTCAATTATGGCTCCTAGTTTGCAGTCATCTGCAAACTTTGTTAGCCAAAGACCTTCTGTGTTAGCCTGTACTTCAGAGAAGTAGATACCAAACAGGAGAAGACCCAGGACTGAACCCTGTGGTATTCCACTTGTCACTGGTCTGATGTCGGATTTGGAGTCTGCTACTTTCACAGTGTGGGTTCTGTCCATGAGCCAGTTAGCAACCCATCTTGTGACATAGGTATTTATACCTAGTTTAGTGAGCTTATCTATAATTCCAGAGTGGGAGATAGTGTCGATACCCTTGGTGAGATCTAGATAAGCTGTGTGAACCACCTTACCCTCATCTATGGCTTTGGTGACTGCTTCAAAGAAGTTAGTCAGGTTTAGGAAACATGATCTGCCTTTTACAAATCCGAACTGGGTAGGGTCCAGAGTTTGGAGATTACCAATGTCTTTGTTTATGAGTTCCATGATGATACATTCCATGGCCTTGCAAACCAGACTCGTCAGGCTAATGAGGCGGTAGTTCCCGGGGTCTGTCATGGCTCCACCTTTGTGGAGTGGGATAACTGTCGCAGTGCACCATTCAGTGGGCACAAAGCCTGAGGTGAGGCTATGATTGAACATGGTACTTAGGTAGGGTGCCAGTTCATTCTGTAGTTCATATAGAACGCAGCCTGGGATATTATCAGGACCCATGGATGCTGTATTCTTGGCTTTGTAGAGTGCGTTTTTTACCTGTGCAGCCATGATTACAGGAAGTTTGCATTCTTCCGGTATAGAGATGGGCCCTCTAGGGGGTGAGAGGGGGGGGTCAAGTTAGCACTGAACCTATCTGCCAGGATGTTGGCAATATCAGTTGGTTCTGTATATTTAGTGCCATTGTGCTGTAACTCAGAGCAGATCTGAGTGTTGCTATTAAGATTCTTGACATAGCTATAGAATGCTTTGTGGTTGTCTTTAGAGTCAGTGGCAATTTTGTTTTTGTAACTAGCTTTGGAGGATTTTATGAGGGATCTCAGCTTCTCATTGAGGTTGACCAGGGAGTTCCTCCAGTCATGGGATTTTACTCTTTTTTGCAGCAGTTTCTTTCTTCTGTTGTAGAGTTTGTTTATGACAAAGGACCACCAGATTGGCTTCCTTTTTTTTTGAGGATAGCATCTTGGTTCTATTAGGGATAGCATGATCCATGCACTCGTGTAAGTGCTTATAAAGTGCATTTGTGCAGGATTCAGCAGTCGTACCTCTATTGTCCGTCTGCATGGGTGTCATGAAGTTTGCCACTTCTGTGTGAAGTTGGCTTTGGAGAAGTTTTTATGGTGATTTCCCTAATTGGGGGTGGGGGCAGGATGTGGATGTCTAGAGTGATTAGCTTGTGGTCAGATCTGACCAACAAGGAATTGACCTCTGGTGTGGAACACCGGTTGCCCATGTTGGTAATGACCAGGTCTAGGATATTGCTGCCCTGTTGGTGGTGTGAGTAAGTTGATCCAAGGCATTGGAATTTATGAATTCCAGAAAATGTTGAGCAAAAGAGTTGGTACATTAGTTATCTGATGTTATTCACTGTTTGCAAATTGATTCTTTGCTAACTTTTCTAAGTGATCCTGGCCAAGACCTCTTAAAACTACAACAGAACAGAAAACTTAAAACAAAACAAATGTAATACAGGAATAAGATACAAAACAGAAGTGACCAAACCTTAAATGAAAAACTTCAATTGAAAATAAAATGCAGCCAGAGATCAGCAATATTCAGACAAGAGTTCAGGAAGCATGTCCAAACAAACTCTCCAGCTAAATAGAGATATTTTTAGCTAAAAGCATGTTTCTCATACAGTTCCTCATACTAGTATCTCTTGTCCTACTTTACCAACAACCATTATCCTTGCAATTCCAACAAAACTATTACATTCTATGCAGCAAACAAAATAATTCTGAACCTCATCTCACAATACCCTATCTATATCAGCACACATATATCTTACTGATCTGAAGTAGTTAACTTCATTTGATCAGCAACCTGTGGGTTTCGGATCCGACTCGGATCCGAGCCGGCAGCATACCAAGCTAAAGATCTGAGCTCCAAGCTCCTCACCCTTACCCATACTACCCTGTGACCTTGTTCCAATCCCCAGATCACGTTTGCCGTGGCTTTGCCAAGCACGGGATTCCTCGAGCTACAGGCAAGTTTAGTAATTTCTTTATCTTCTTAAAAAGTTTTGAGTATTGTAGTTATTGGTGTGTGTGTGTGTGTGTGTGTGTGTGTGTGTGTGTGTGTGTGTGTGTGTGTGTGTGTGTGTGTAGTAATTTTCTATACAGAGAGATATTTGTTTTCTTCCTAACTAATCTAGCTCCCTCTTATCCTTGATAAGTCTATCACCTAGTAGGCCCCTCTTTTCCTTTAGGTGTGCGTGTGAGTGTGAGTGTGGGTATGGCTGAAAGCCAGAAAATTACTTTTTCTAAGTGCACTGAGTGTGGCTATAAGCTGTCGCCAGCGGATGGTCACACCCAGTGCGTTCTTTAACAGGGTGTACCATCTTTCCTCAGGCTGCCAGATTTGTGCAGCCTTTAACCCCTGGGTCTTGAGAGATAGGAGGAACAAGCTGATTCTGGTGGGTCTCCTACCTGTGGAGTCTACTTCTTCTTCTTCCTCTTCCTCTGTAGCGACAGCCGTGGCTGTGGTTGCCCTACCATCTGGCACTCCTCCCTTCCCACCTCATCTCAGGGAGAGTGAGAGGCAAAAAAGGATAGGAAAGAGAGAAGGGAGAGAGAGAGAAAGAGAAAGAAAGGGACAGAGAGAGAAGCCACAAGCGGCGGGCGGGTGGACCCCTCGGCCCCTCCACTAAGGTTCTCTCTTACCAAGCCTTCTCCCCATGGCTCCATTCCCCAAGCTTCTCTCTGGGCCGGAGGAGGCCTGACCATCTTTGAGGTCATTACATGACCCTCCCGACTGGCTTCAGCAGCCTCATCCAGATCTACTAGAAGCCTCTCTGTGGCAGATATGGACCAGATGATGCATAAACTTCTTACAGACTCAGCTGCAGATGGGAGTGTTTCTGCCTCCTCTCCCTCAGGGGAGAATTCTGCTCAATGTTTGCCCGATATATATATATATATATATATATATGTAATGTGTATGCATGTGTATATAGATATATATGTATATATATATATATATATATATATATATAATCTGTATGCATATATATATATATATATATATATATATATATATATGTATGTATATAAAATATAAACTTCTAAAAAGATAGTTAAGCACTGATAAAAAAATACACAGACACTAAACTGTTGAATTAAGCTTTCGCTCTTATTGGATGAAAGAGCTTCTTCAGAATGAACAAGGAAAAAACTTTTACAAATTCAAATACAATTTCAAAAAGGAACTAGAAGTCATGTGCACATATTTAAGCCAATAAGAAGATAAGCATAAATAAATATGTAAATGAACAGAAGCCAATAAGCAAACCGTATACTGTACAAGGAATGCATAGTGAACACCATAAGGGTACAAAAAACATATTGAAATCAAGATAATAAATTAAGATGATTAATTGTACCATTTGAGAGCACATTTAATATTTACACTTTCATTTAGACCCGGATAGACTTCTGAGTTAAGTAACAACTGCCATTTTAATTCTCTGACTTCTAAAATTAATTCCCAATCACCAAAAAAACTATCAACCTGTTCAAGAACCATGAAATAAAATTTGGAGAAATTAATACAACAAGTGCTGTGTTTAGCAATAGCATTATTCATATTTCTGGATCTAATAGCTGCTAAATGTTCCTTTACTCTGTCTGACAGTTTTCTGGTGGTTTTGCCAATATAAAAACTGTGACGAAGCACAAATGCTAGCATAAACAACGGCAGAAGAATGACCATCAAAGTTCTTATTAAAATAAATTTTGTACTTGCAATGAGGGAAAGTGTAGTGAGAACCAATATAAATATAAGGACAAACAACACACCTGTTGCACATGAACATGCCAGTAGTAGTACAGGGCAAATGTGTATCAGACATAAAAAATGGGAAATGTCTGTTTTCAAGGCACATGCAAATAGTTCTGGTTCTTTTATAAGAAAAAAGGGGAGAAGAACCAATCGCAGATAACATGTGGTGTGAGTCTTTTAATATGTCCCAGTTATTGGAAATGATATCTCTAATAGAGGACATATCATGAGAAATGGGTAATGGAAAACTGAGTGTCATATCAGATTTCATTGAACCATCAGGTTTAAATCTTGGTTTAAAACCATATAACAAAATAGGTAAATGGGAGATGTATCTGTCAGAGGAAACTTCCTCAAAAATAGAATTAACTAAAGACAGAGGGTAGTTCCTTAAAAGGAACATCTGTTTCAATAATGTAGCTTGAGTATAAAATTCATCATCCTGACTAACTAATCTAGAAGTACGGATAAACTGGCTACGTACAAGGTTCCTTTTCATAAAAAAAGGGTGGGAGCTAGTGAAATCTAGAAAGTTATTCTTATAGGTGTCTTTTCTGTGTTTGGTGGGTCAAATGTCACCAGAAGGAGATGTGTAAATCTTGGTATCTAGAAAGGTGATTCAATTACCACTAGCTGATAAAATAAGGTTTTAAAAGCCAATGCTTTTTTTCATGCTAGCTATAAAAATGTCCAAAGAAGACTGGTCACCATGCCATGTGAAAAAAATATCGTCAGTAAATCTCGCATAGATATGTACACAATTGAAATTATGTAGGTAGTTTAACTTTTCCAATTCCCAAGTAATGAGAACAATGTTGGCAAAGGACGGTGCAAGAATAGAACCCATAGCTACATCTTTAATTCGTTTGTAAATGCAATTATTAAAGAAAAAGAAATTGTTCAAAACGGTCAACTAAGGTGCATAAAGTATCAACCTTGGATAAAGAGAAGTTAGTGTATTAGTTCAAAAATGTTCTAAAAAATTGTAAGCCTTCAAAGTGTGGGATGTTTGTGTAAAGACCTTCAACATCTAAAGTGACCAAAATACAATCAGATAAACATTCTTTTTTGAGATGCAAATCATTAAGAAATGCCCAAGAATCTTTTAAATAATAAGTGGTAGCCTGAACCAAAGGGTTGATAATAGTCCAAAAATTCTGCAATTTTTTCAGTTTTTGTTTTCTTGTTGGAAATGTGTCTGAATGGTGGATCCAATGGGTTCTTATGGATCTTGGGAATGCCAAACAACTTTCCAAGGTTAGGTGAGGGAACAGACATGAGCATATATTCTTTCAAAGAGATGGCATTGGTTGACTGTAAGATTTTTAAGGTTTTATCAACATTTGAAAAATGTTTATACACAGTTTTGATGTCAACACATTTGAAAAAATCATCAAGAAAGGTGGACTCAATTTTTTGTTCAAAAGTTGTTACTGAGTGTAATATTAATCAGGACATTAATTTTCACTGTTCTTACAAATTTTTTGACGACAGGTGAGTATTTGTTACATTTGTTAGATGTGCACAGATAATTACGTTCTTAACTTCATAGAACTAAGGACCTAAGAAAGTCTGAGCAGTTGTTTCCTTTTGATTCAAAACTAGGCAAACCAATATCTAAAGTTACTCTGGCCAAATGGTTAACTGACTTACCAAAAAGTGGGCTTACCTGTAGCAAAACCACCCTGAGCCCACTCGGCCAGGTCTATGGCAATTTCTTCAGCCTTTTTGTCAGGAAATTCCTTGGATGATGATTGTGCAGCTACAACTTGGGCTAATTCTCATACCTTTATTTCTCATTACAAACTGGATCTGGTGTCTAGGGGAAGAACAGCCTTTTGGCTCAGCAGTACTCCACAATATCCTTCCTTTGAGTCCTCCTGGGATTTAGGTAGCTGGGGACTCTGTTTCAGCAGTTGAGGAATGAATGAAAATGAACATCATCAGATTAAAAGGTTATGTACTCGCCACAATGTCCTGTCTGTATTCATTTTCATTCTTCCTCAACTTCCCACCCACCTACCCCCTCCTTGTTCTACTCCTAGAGAGATTGAAGACTATTGGAGGAGCCTCTTTTCCGTGGTTGTGCTTCCATTCTTTTCTTGTTTTACACTGCTCTGTTAGTCATATAGGCAGCAAACTAGATGCAAGGTACATTAGGTTGATGGGGCATTATGGGTTAAGGGAGATGCTCGACAGTTCAAGAATCCTTTGATTTGGATGAAGCATCCAAGTCCGATCCGAACCCAGGAGTAGTGGAGAAATGAAAATGGACAACTCAGAACGTTATGGGGGAGTACATAACTTTTTAATTCCTACAGAGCAAGAAGAGGAGCAATTAGAGTCCTACCTACAGAGTGAAAAAATGGGCAATTGAACAATATGCATGAATTTAGAAAGTTAAATGACTATATATGGAGAACAAACAATTTTCACATCATGATGAAAGCAACAGAAAGTAGAAGAGGTTGTAGACAAAGTTAAGGAGACTATGTAACTAACCAGAGATCCTAAGGAAATGTAGAAGAATTTTATTATATAGAAACCAGAAGAATGGTGAAACCATGAAAAGTCACAGGTGAGAGTGCTTAATGGAAGACTTGTGCCACTGTTAGAGAAGGGTGAGGCTAAACAAGTATCAGCCAAGGTAGAAAGAGTGGGGAAAGAAACTCTGACATGTAATCAATTAACAGGAAAGTCTCCAAGAATAGAGTACATTCATGTGGAAATTTGACAATAGGGAAGACTGTGATAAAAAAGGCAAGGTATTTGGGTGGGGGTGTATACCAGCATCTTAGAAGAAAATGGTTGTTGGTTATATTACAGAAAGCAAAGACCCTTGATCTAATTTATACAGGGTCATTTTGATTTTTAACTACGAATGTGAAGATCTGAAGTAGTTAACTTCATTTGATCAGCAACCTGTGGGTTTCGGATCCAACTCAGAAGCATACCAAGCTAAAGATCCGAGCTCCTCCCCCTTACGCATACTACCCTGCAACCTCTTTCCAATCCTCAGATCTCGTTTGCCGCAGCTTTGCCAAGCACGGGATTCCTCGAGCTCCAGGCGAGTTTAGTATTTTCTACTTCATATGTAAAAACTTTGAGTATTTAGTTGTTTGCGTGTGGTATTGTTAGATATTAGTTTTTCTTAATTTATCTCCCTCTTATCCTTCGTATCTATATCACCTAGTAGGCCCCTCTTTTCCTTAAAGTGTGTGTGTGTGTGTGTGTGTGGGTATGGCTGATAGCCAGAAAGTTACTTTTTCTAAGTGCACTGAGTGTGGCCATAAGCTGTCGCCAGCAGATGGTTACACTCAGTGCGTTCTTTGCTTGGGGGTGGCCCATCTTTCCTTAGGCTGCCAAATTTGTGCAGCCTTTAACCCCCGGGCCTTGAGAGATAGGAAGAATAAGCTGATTCTGGCGGTCCTCCTACCCGCGGAATCGGCTTCTTCTTCCTCCTCTCCCTCTGTAGCGACAACCACGGCTGCGGTTTCCCCACCATCTGGCCCTCCTCCCCCTGTGTGGGACTCACCCTCCCACCTCGTCTCAGGGAGAGCGAGAGGTGAAAAAGATAGGAAAAAGAGAAGGGGGAGAGAGAAAGGGACAGAGAGAAGCCACAAACAGCGGGCTGAATTGGACCCCTCGGCCCCTCCCGCCAAGGTTCTCCCTCCCCATCGAGGACTTCCAAGGATTCCTCCCCACGGCTCCGTTCCCCAAGCTTCTCTCCGGAGTCGGCGGAGGAGGCCTGACTATCTTTCAAGGTCATCACGTCGGCCCTCCTGACCAGCTTCGGTGGCCTCTTCCAGATCTACAAGAAGCCTCTCTGAGGCAGATATATACCGGATGATGCTTCGCTTCTTACAGACTCAGCTGCAGATGGGAGTGTTGCTGCCCCCCCCCCTCCGGGGGGGGGCGGGAGTTCAGCTCCACTGTTTTCCCCAATAGCTCCTTCTCCGATCCACTATCGGGTTTTGGAGTCTTCGGATCCGAGGAGCCTCGGAGTCAGGGAGTCGGTGCCAGTGGTTATTGCTACCTTGACTCTGGCCATGCCCTCTAACCTATTGGATCCCTTTTTAGATCAGAGATCTCGGGGGCCAAGAACCGGGCATTGGATCCGAGGGGGCGAGTGTGTCTTCGGCTCTGTTGTGGTCGGAGCACACCATCCACTCTGATTAGAGCGCTTCGTCTTCGACACTGATCCCTTCGTCTGATCCAGGGGTGCCATCCACCTGTCTTAGAGAGGCCAGTTCCCCTTTGGCATTCGACATTGTGGAGAGGGTTCTCTCTAGAGGATCGAGACCCCTCGCTCTGTCCTCAGTATCTGCCCCAGCTCCCTCGCAGCTCGGTTTGTCCTCCATCATCCAGTCCCAGGGGCAGCCTATGTCGTTGACGCCCCAGCCAGTTTCCCTGGAGGAACATGAATCCGTTTGTGAGCCCCCCTCAGACAGCCCCCTTCCCCGAGGAGATTCCTCACAAACGCCTGTGCAAAAGGAGGCACTTGATCTCCCCTGAGTCCCTCACCGAGGATACAGATTTGGAGGAATGGGAAGGTTCCCCCCAGATCACCCCCACAATGACATCTCCTTCGGAGACATTATGGAAATGCTCCACCTAAGGAGAGGGTCCGCCAAAAAAAACTTCCTCTGATGAGTATGTATTCCTGGAGCCGTTCGACACAGGCCCATCTACCTCTTGGGTGTCCACCCCGTCCAACCCCTTGGTCCACCTGATTACCACCAGGGCGTGGAAGGAACCGGACACTGTAGAGCCGATACCCAGAAGGCCCGATAATATTCAGAGCCCCCCCTCCCCGCATACAAAATCTCGTGGAGCAAGGATTCCCCTGTAGATGCCATGGTGATGGCGGCGGCCACCAAAAAGGAACTAGCTCAGGATAGTTCTTCAGTCCATCCCCCCAGACAAGGAGTCTCGGGCTATGGACCATATTGGAAAGCGGATGTTTGCTTCAGCTACCTTCTCTATTAGGGCGCTGAATTACTTGGCCCATGTAATCAGATTTCAGTGGGACCTGGTTAAAGAGTACGCTGAGTCTCCCCCAGAGTCCATGTCGGCCGAGGATAAACAGACTTTCTTGACTCGTATGGCCACTCTCAAATCAGTGTCTAATACATCTATGCGGCTACTTTCTCATGCTACGGAAGGAGCCGCTAGAGCTAGCGGGTCCGGTATCGCCTTTAGGCGTCATGCCTGGCTTCGGCTTTGTGATTTCTCGAAACCCTTCAAGGCGTCCTTCGTGAATGCACCCTTTGACGGGTCAACCATGTTCAGGAAGACCATCCGCGATATGCTGGTCCAGAGCGAAAAATATGGGAAAACGCCATCTGAATCCGCTTCTCTACTCGACAGAAGAAGATGTGGTTGCGAAAAATGTGGGAAAACACCATCTGAATCCGCTTCTCTACTCGACAGAAGAAGATGTGGTTGTACGCTCAGGACTCCTCCACCCCCAGAGGCTGAGGGGGACAAGGTGGACACAGACTCAGAGGCAGAGGGGGACCGAAGAACTTCGGGTCACGAGAACATTTTTCCGACCGACCCGCACAGCAGCCCTGAGGGGTCGCCCGATTGCTCTTCTCTGGAGGCAGTCGGGGGGCGTTTTTCGAAGCACCTGGCTCAGTGGGAGTCCATCAACACAGATCGCTGGGTGCTTCGAATAATATCCAGAAGCCATTCAATCCCCTTCATAAACAAGCCCCCTTACTGAAGACGCCTGCCAGATGTTCCACCCATGCAAAGGGAGGCAGCAGCTTTGGAAATAAAAAAGCTGTTGGAAAAAAGAGCCATCCAGCATGTGCCCCCAGACCAGTCTGGATTAGGCGTTTACTCCAATTTCTTTCTGGTGCCAAAAAAGACGGGGGACTTGAGGCGAATTCTCGACCTGTCCACAGTGAACCTGTTTGTTGCCAAGGAGAAATTCCGAATGGTCACGCTTCAATCCATCCTGCCCCTCTTGCAGGAGGAGGACTGGATGTGCTCTATAGACTTCAAGGATGCGTACTACCATATTTTCATGGACAGACAGTCCAGGAGGTTTCTCCGCTTTCGGCTAGGGGCCAGTCATTACCAGTTCAGAGTCCTACACTTAGGTCTCACCACTGCCCCCAGAGTGTTCAAGGTCATGGCAGTTGTAGCGCCCACTTGAGGCTCCAGGGCATACAGGTCTTCTCGTACCTAGACGACTGGCTATTCACCACCCCCACCAGGCATCTCCTCTCTCTAGCCAGGGACTTCTTCCTCCGTTTATCATCCCTGTTGGGGATCACTATAAATGTCAAGAAGTTGTTCCTCCAACCTGTTTAGGTCTTAGACTTTATAGGGGCCAGGATAGATACCCTTCAGGCAAGGCTTTTCTGATGCCAGACAGACTTTACAGCATGACTCTGCATGTACTAGCGCTTCTTCAGTCTTCTGCTCCCCTAGCAGAGTTAGTCCTGAGAGCTTTGGGGTCCATGGCGGCAGCGATCAATCTGATCCCTTACTCTCATCTGCACATGAGGGTTCTACAGTGGACTTTACAAGTCCAGTGGTCCATTCTACATCGCCCATTAGGCTTGCCGATACCCCTCAGCAGGGTTTGCAGGAAGTCCCTCATGTATTGGCTCCAATCCCGAGACCTTTGGGAAGGACGACCTTTTATTATGCCCAGGCCACAGTGACAACGGACGCCTCCCGCCTAGGGTGCGGGTGGGGGGCATTGTGCGGGCAGGACGTACAAGGCACGTGGACTTAGATGGAGACCGTTCTGCATATAAATGTACTGGAGATGAGGGCGGTGCTTTTAGCGTTGCAGGCCATTCATGCCTTCCTTTCCCCAGGGACTACTGCGATCCTGTCAGACAATGTCAGTAGTCTGGTATATCAGTAAATGGGGGGATCCAGATCTTACCCTCTTTGCCAAGAAGCCATGAGAGTTTGGGAATGGGCAGTCTCCACCAACCGCTTTTTGTTAGCGATGCACATTCCGGGTCGGTCCAACAGTCTGGCAGACAAATTGAGCAGAACTATCCTTTCTCCTTACGAGTGATCTCTGAATCCTTCTGTAGCGGAACAGATTTTCTTCAAGTGGGGTCAGCCTTGCTGCGATCTCTTCGCATCGCCTTCCAGAACAAAGTGCAGTGAGTTTTTCACTCTAATCCCTCCTTTAGGAGAAGCCCCCAGCGATGCTGTAGTCCATGCTTGGCCGCCCAGTCTCCTTTATGAGTATCCACCACTTCTGCTGATGACTAAATTTTTGCAGAAAGCTTGTCTGTTGGGGAGCAAGATTATCCTCATAGCCCCATTCTGGCCTCATCAACTCTGGTTCCCCTGTCTACGGTCTCATCTCATAGCTCTTCTCTGGATCTTTGATCCCATTCCACATCTGATCACTTATCCTTCAGGAATGGCCCCACCGAACCTGTGGACGAGCTCAAGCTCTCAGCTTGGCTGATCCAGTTCCCTTAGTTGCCAAGACTCCTGGTATCTCTTCCGTAGTCAAGTCCATTCTGGTGGCGGCACATAATCCCTCTACCAGGAAGATTTACAATAGTAAATGGAAATGTTTTTCCATTTGTGCTTCACATAAGAACTTGGATCCCTTTACCGCTCCTATTCCAGTGGTTCTAGAATTCTTGTCTCATATTTTTCAGCAAGGGGCCAGCTCATCTACTGTAAAGCTTCAGCTGGCTGCTATTTCCCATTTACATATTGGGGACAGTGCTGGTTCCCCTCACTGCTACCAGAATTTGTAAGGCCTTTCTAAAAGGTACCTTTCTTTTGAGACCTCCTATTAGAAATTCATCCCCACCGTGGGACCTGACTTTGGTTCTTCAGTCATTAGTCGCGCCCCCGTTCGAACCCGCAGCTTCCGTTGATCTGAAGCTTTTGTCATGGAAGACAGCCTTTTTAGTAGCCATTACCTCAGCTAGGAGAGTGTCTGAGCTTCAGGCTCTTTGTATCAAACCTCCATACCTTGTATTTCACAAGGACAGGGTATCTCTCAGGACTAATCCTTCCTTTCTTCCCAAAGTTGCTTCCAAGGTGAACATTAATCAATCCATTAATTTGCTGGTGTTTTTCCCCAATTACCAGAACAAAGGGGAATATAAACTTCATTTACTGGACGTTCACAGACAGTTACATTTTTATTTACTCAGGACGGCTGTCTTTCTTAAATCTGACCAACTTTTCGTCTCCTTTGCAAAACCTTTTCTGGTGAAACCGGTTTCAAAAGTGACTCTTGCCAGGTGGATTTCGAGTTGTATCCTCTTAGCATATAGAGAATCTGGCTTGCCTGAATCAGTGGGAGTTCATGCTCATTCTACTCGTTCTATGGCAACGTCTGCTGCATTCTGGTCTAGAGTTCCCTGGATGACTTTTGTTCAGCGGCTACCTTGGGCATCCTCACACTTCTATTTCTCATTATAAACTAGATTTGGTGTCTAGAGGAAGGGCTGCTTTTGACTCTGCAGTGCTCCGGAATATTCTTCCTTGAGGGCCTCCCAAGATTTCGGGTAGCTGGGGACTCTGTCCCACAGGTTGCTGATCAAATGAAGTTAACTACTTCAGATAAAGAAGTTATGTACTCACCATAATGATCCATCTGAGTAGGTAACTTCATTTGTCAGCAACCGTCCCTCCCTCCTTCCCCCTAACCTGGATAGTTGTTAAGCTGAGCTCGAGGTGTGGACGCTCGAGCTTTGTTTTGTCTTGAGCCAGGTTTCTCAGGTTGTTTGTTTTTTTGTGTGCAGGTGACAAACGCGATCTGAGGATTGGAAGGAGGTTGCAGGGTAGTATGGGTAAGGGGGAGGAGCTTGGAGCTCAGATCTTTAGCTTGGTATGCTGCCGGCTCGGATCTGAGTCTGATCCGAAACCCACAGGCTGCTGACAAATGAAGTTACCTACTCGGATGGAACGTTATGGTGAGTACATAACTTCTTTTTGTTCAATCTCACTGTTCATTCTTTACTGATGGGTTCGGAGCCGATCCATTGGCTCCGATACGGCCATTTGTAAAGCTCTGTGTTTACCATTAGCTCCAGACCAAGCCCCTTATCCCATGGTGCACTGTTGGAATTACCCCAGATCTAGTTTGCCATGGCATGGATCAGAGGTTCCAGTTTGCTCGAGCCATTTTTGTTACCAAAATAAGCGTTTTTGCAAGTTATTTTAAAAAAAAAAAAATTTCTATTATTCTTTAGTTGTTAGAGTAGTTTGTGTAGCTTCTTACAAGCTCCCCTTTTCCCTTCTGTATTAACACAGTTTATTAGTTTGTAGTGGCCTTGTGTTTTGGCCTAGTTGATAACTTCTTATAGATATATAACATTTAGCTAGTGTTGGCCCTTCTTCTTTTGGGCCATTGTTTATAGTGTGTGCGTGTACTTTCTTACAGTTATATCTGTAAATTTGGCTGTTAACTAGGCTTTTTTGTGCTCTGAGCCTAGGTGTGGTTCCTTATATTTTATACTGAGTGTTTCTTATTAGGCCTTTTGTGTGCTTTGTTGCTGCTAAGCCTGTGCATTTGGTGTTTGATTGTTAAGCCTAAGGTATTTGTTTTTAGGATATGTCTGAGGACAAGCACCCAAAGTCTGGGTTTAAGAAATGTCCAGACTGCGGGCAAAAGATGTCTGTGACTGATGGCCATGTTCATTGTGTCTATTGCTTAGGTGCTGTACATTTGCAGGAGTCCTACAGTATTTGCCACTCCTTTTCCTCTAGGGTCTTATTGGAGAGGAAAAGAAAGTTAGTTGATAGAGGCTTGCTGAAGCATTGAGTGAACAGGATGGGGCCAGCAAGTCCTCCAAGTCTTCAGGGGACTCTAAGGAATCTAAAGTGTCTAAAAAGTATAAGAAAGTGGAAGATTCTGGGACATCGGTTCCACAGACCTTAGAGCCGACTGTCTTCGTTTAGAAGCCGGTCCACAGCTCTGGAGCCGGTATCTGAGAGACCTGCATCTCCACTTCAATCGGCACCGTCGGTGCACTCCTCTAGGTCTTCTGTCAGCCTCTCGGATTTGGATATAGACAGATTGGTGCAGAAGATTTAAAGGGCACCAGGTCTTGCCAAATTGTCGGCTCCGACCCTAGCGTCGGAACCGAAGACCACTACCCTAGATTTGAAAGCTCCTCCTCCGAGCTGTACTGGACCTTCGGAGCTGAAGGGGGCCGACCTGTTGATCGTGGAGCAGAGACTTGCTCCAGTGTCCTCTGTTCCATCTACTCTGATGTCCTCTGCGCCGACCGGGGACTCTAGGAGCCGACACTCTCCTGTCTGGGAGAGGATAGTCGCACCAACTTGGTGCCGACTCTTACTCTCGGGGCTTTGGCTCGGATGAGCTCTGCTCCTTGGCTCGGATGAGCTCTGCTCCTACCTCCGGCTCAGAGCCCATGGCCTCAGTGCGGGAGGGGCTGGCAGTTGCTTAGGGTCTGTTGACTCCTCATCGGAGCCATGATGCCTTCTAAGTCATGAGGAGAGCCTTGTCCCCAAAGACATCCTCGACAGCAGGTCTGGCTTCCTCTTCCCCCAAAGCGCCTGTGTCTGCTTCTGCTTCCATTGTCCAGACTAGGCATAGAGACCCTGAGCCTCAGGTAGCCCCATAGGGCACCCCCTACTCTTCTGAGAACTTCCCAGAGGCTCCCACTGAGGAGGTTCCCAGGAAGAGTTTGTGCAAGAGGAAAACTTGGATTCCCCACAGGAGTCTTTGACATCTGACACTGACTTGGAAGAGTCAGAAGGGTCCCCACGATCCCCCTCTGAGGATCTCCTTTGCGGAGATACTCGAGATCCTTAGGCATAGGGGTGATTGGCTGTCCAAAAGCCCTACTGAGGATGTCAGATGTTCTTCTTGTTTCATTGTTGCAATCATTACATTTGGGTAATCTGCTGGCAGGTTGCCCTCAGTCGGCCTTAATATCAAAGTCTTGGGTCTTGCGTCGGTTGCTGTCTCCTCTTCCATGAAGTCAGGTCATCAGTGGGTATAAAACAGGCAGCCGACGCCTTTTTTTTCAGTCTTTCTTGCTGCCTGGTGCCCGAAGCAGAAGCAGTTCACAATTGCAGGTCGGCCGACTCCTGAAATTTTCGAATTCGAGTTTCACTTAAAGCTAAGAACCCCATTGGGGAAACTTTTTCTTGCTCCATACTGATGTCAGTAAAAGTTAATAATTGCATTACTTGTGGGAAGCAAATACCTTATAAGGATTTTTATTTGTACTGTATTTCTTGGTAGGCCCAGATCATAACGTGCCTTGCTGTCGGTTTTGTGCTAAATTTAACCAATGCACTTTTAAGCGTCTGCATATATCTGCTTCAAAATATTTTGGAAACCGGTTTAACTACCCTGAAATGTCGTCCGATAGCAATCCAAATACCAGAGTTCACAAAAAACGAAAGAAAAAGACAGACAGACCGTCGAGGTCCAAAACCCACGACAAAGCTTCCCCTAAGCCAGTCGCTGGTACACAGGCGCTTTTGCAGCCCCTGATACCCGCTACTTTCAAGCCGCAGGCCTCTACCAAGACCCATGTGGAGTCCGGCACACTGCGAGATTATCAAAGTATTGTACCCGCGGATGTGTCTCCCTTGGATGGGTCCGGAGCCGCTGAACAGGCACCAGCTTCTTAGGGTGCCTTCAGGCCTCAGCATTTCTATATAAAACCGACTCCAGCTTCAAAAACAAAGACAAAAGCAACTTCTAAGGCTAAAAAATTGACGCATGAGCCATGTGCTCAGGCCTCTATGCCCAAAAAGCAGATGATCAAAATGGCTGAAGACCTAATTACCTTGATCAGGTGTTCCTACCCCCCCCCCCCCCCGATAAGAGACCTAGGCAAGACACTGATTATGAATCTTCAGATCAGGTTTCTATTTCTTCTGATCCCTCTTCTGATCAGGAATTTTCTTTACCACCCTATGAGGATTCAGATGTAGAGAAATCCATCCCATCTGCATCTCCTCCTGAAGATTATTCCTTTGGAGAAACCTTGCGTACTTTGAGGGAACATTTTCATTGGGAAAGTCAAGATTTCTCAGAATCAAAAAAGAGGCTTGGAGATTTCCTTCTCCCTCAACATAGGCTTTTAGCCATACCTCCTGTATTAGACATCGTTGATGTGTTTTTGGAATCAAGCATGAATCCAGATTCCTTACCTCCAGCTCCTAGCAAGCCAGACAGCTACTACAGGGTTCCTGACTCTCACAAATTTTTATTCAAAAACACTGCTGTTGACCCTGAAACTATCTCACAGGGTCCCAAAGGTGTAAACGCCTCAACAGCTTAGAATCCTACCCCCTCTGATAGAGATTCCAGGGCGCTGGATAGTTGGGGAAAGGTTTATACGTCTGCAACCTTGGCAATTAGGGCCTTAAACTGCCAGTTTCATATGCTTAAATATCAACAGCATGTTATGGGATTATTGAAACAGAAAATGATGTTGATTTCTGAATGTATGGAAAATAAAGAATTACAGGAATTATTGCATGCAGCAGAACAAGTTGGAAAGCATACTTTGCAATGTGGTTTTGATTCCTTGGAGGCCTCCTGCAGGGCCACGGTTACAGGATCTGTGATTAGAAGGCATGCCTGGCTAAAGGAGCAAAATTTGCCTGATCATGTTAAAGCTAAATTGTTGGATGCACCTTTACAGCATGATACTCTGGTAACAAGGCAGAAGAGGTTTTAAAGAAAATGGAAGACAAAGCTAAGTCTATGCAAACTAAGACTTTTCACAAGTGCAGCCGCCAAGATTCAGTAGACACTGGCCTACAAAAAAATTGGTCCTTTCCTGTGTCAGACAGAGCTTCATTTTGCAAATCCAGGTGCTCAAAGGGCTCTAGATGCCAATCACAGGATTCTTACATGTCAAAGCAATGGGGTGCTTCTACCTCCAAATCTGGAGGAAATAAAGCGCAACCCTACAGTAAACAGCCTCAATGACTTCCTTCTGCCATCACCAAGCAACTTATTTTTTGGCAGCCCCCTTAGGGGGAAAACTAGCACTTCATGCTCAAAATTGGCAGTTAATCACACGGGACACGTGGGTATTGAACATTTCCTCCAGGTGCTCCGGTTTCCTCCCACATCCCAAAGACATGCTGTAGGTTGATTGGACACACTAAATTGGCCCTAGGTGTCAGCGTGTGCGTGTGTGTGCCTTCTGTGAAAGGTTGGGCGCCAGGCTGGCAACTCGACACCGTAAAACTCCACTGCCAATCATGAGCGGACAAGGTGATCTGCTGTGGCGACCGCTAACCGGGAAAAGCCGACAGAAGAAGAAGAAAAAGAATCCCAAGGATACAGATTTCATTTCCATACTCTGCCAATTCCAAACAGTTGGCCAGATCTGCCACAAAATCAATGGTCAGAGGCACAGAAACAAGTTACGTCCCTCATGGATATGGGGGTTGTTCAGCCAGTGCCAGAACAGGAAAAAGGACAAGGGTTTTACTCAAGACTGTTCTTGGTACCCAGAAAAGACAATGCCTGGCACCCAATACTGGATTTATCAATTTTGAACACTTTCTTGGACATACCAAAATTCATAATGCTAACTTTGCAGCAGCTTCTGCCCATGCTGGGCAAGAATGCTTGGCTAGTGACTCTAGACTTAAGAGGCATACCTGCATATCCCAATAGGGAAATCATGCAGAAGATACCTCTGCTTCAAGGTTGGTTTTATGCATTACCAAATGTTAAGTTGTCAATCTTGCCTTCATTCTTGCTGGATGGGTTTGGAGCCGAACCTCGGCTCTGACTCGGCCGAATACTAAAGCTCGAGAGCTATTTTTACCGGCTTGAGGCTATCCTATGTCCCATAATGCTAGGCGAGATATACCCAGATCTCGTTTGCCGCTTAGCTACGAGGTTGCGTTTTCACCGGCTCCAGGTCGTATATTTTTATTAACTTTTGAGGTAGTTTTTAGTCAGTCTTTTTTGTTCCTTTAGTATCAGTCTAGTTTAGCCCATCTCAACAGACGGGCTACTCCTACACCCTCTCAAGTTCCTCCTTCGACTATCCTGCTGAGTTAGGAGCTGGAGATAGTCGAGGTGAGTACTGTGGGGGCGTCGGATCCGATCCCCCTGTTGGTTCCTTCGTTGGCTCCGATCCAGTCCTTGGCTCCGATCCAGTCTTTGGCTCCGTCCTTG
The DNA here is from genome assembly GCF_019279795.1 of Protopterus annectens. NCBI lineage: Eukaryota > Metazoa > Chordata > Ceratodontiformes > Protopteridae > Protopterus > Protopterus annectens. The sequence goes on along the minus strand of NC_056733.1, from coordinate 117,156,133 downwards.
GAGGGATCTGGGCGTGGAGACTCCCTCATCTGCTCTGAGGGGGCGAGTGGCATCGGACCCTTGTCCGACCCCGCTCTCCCTCTCGGAGCTTCGGCGCAGGTGAGTTTGGCCCCATCGGCCTCGGAGCCGTCCCTCTCTGTGCCAGGGGGAGTTCTCATCTCCTCGGAGTTGGGTCGTCCTTCCCTGCCTGACAGGGGCGCCTTTGGGGTGATGAGGAGCGTGCTGGCTCCTATACCGGCACCACGGTCGGCCTCCTCGGCCCCTCCCTCCACGGTGCCTGCTTCGGCCCCAGCCTACCCTCCTGACACCAAGCGAGGAGAACCGATGCTCCAGGCTGCCCCATTGGGCCTTTCTTCCTCTTCCGAGGCCTCCCCTGACCCTGCGGGGGAGCCCCCTCGGAAGAGGACATGTAAGAGGAAACATGCTGACTCTCCTGAGTCAGTGACATCTGACACCGACCTGGATGATTCGGAAGGGTCCCCAAGGTCTCCCTCTGAGGATGTCTCCTTCTCTGACATCTTAGAGATCCTTAAACAGAGGGGGAACTGGTCTGCCCTTAACCCATCCGAGGGCGAGTCGGTGTACCTGGATGCCTTCGGTTCTCGCTTTTCCACCTCCTAGGTGTTCCCCGCCTTTCGACCCACTTATGGAAGTAGTGGCTCGGAAGGCGTGGACGGCTCCGGATACTATGGAACCAACTCCCCGGAGGCCCACAGAATTTATTACTGCTCCCACAATTAAGCAATTTCTTTCCAAGGGTGTCCCCGTGGATGCCATGGTGGTGGCACCAGCCACTAAGAAGGAGTTGGCTGACCCTTCAGTACCTGTCCATCCTCCTAATAAGGAATCTAGGACGATGGATAGGTACGGCAAGCGGATGTTTTCCTTAGCGACCTTTACTATGCAGTCGCTGATTTACTTATGCCATTTCACCCGACTTCAGAGGGACCTTCTCAAGGAACTGGGTGAAACATTGCAGGACCCAACAGCTGTGGGGTCTCAGGAAAAGATCAACTCCCAGCTAGGAACCCTGAACTCTATCGTCAACTCTTCCATGCGGCTCATCTCTTATGCAGCCGATGGAGCGAGTAGAGCCGCAGGTACAGGTGTTGCTCTAAGGAGACACGCCTAGATGCAGCTCTGCAGTTTTGCTGACCCCTTCAAGGCGTCATTCACTAACACCCCCTTTGATGGTTCTGCTCTTTTTGGACCTCAAGTGAAGGACACCTTAAACAGGTGCGAACAAGAAGGCAAGAACTCTCTCTGCCGTGGGAGTCTGTTTTTCCGCCCCTTCTAGACCGTATCCTATGGGTCAAAAGGGCGGGAAAATGTGGTTCTGCAAACCTCAGGGAGTTGTGCCGGATGCAAGTGGTGAGCTAACATCTAGAGGCAGAGGAGGGAACAATAACAGACGCCGCCCTAGGGTCGGGGGGGGTCCGCAGAATCAGGATAGCAGAGAATCTTTCTCTGACAAACCCTTTCAGCACCCCTGAGGAGCTGCCCGACTGTCCACCTTCGGAGGCAGTTGGGGGAAGAATTTTGCTGTACCCAGAAGCCTGGTTCTCCCTTACGCAGGACAGATGGGTACGGTCGATCATATCATAGCAGACTGAACAAATCGGTTCAAAGAACAAAATTCCGGATGGTCACGCTACAGTCCATTCTTCCCTTTCTGGGTCAGGACAATTGGATGTGCTCTATAGACCTTCAGGATGCGTACTACCATATCAAAATGAACAGGCGCTACAGGAGGTTTCTCCGCTTCCGGCTGGGAACCAGTGACTACCAATTCAGAGCCCTGCCCTTTGGCCTCACTACAGCCCCCAGGGTGTTTACCAAATGCATGGCAGTGGTTGCGACTCACTTGAGACGTCTCCAGGTCTTTCCATATTTGGACGACTGGCTCCTTACTGCCATCACCAGGCATCAGCTTCTTCAAGCCAGGGATTACGCTGTACAAACCTGCAAAGCGCTAGGCATCTCTATAAATTTCGAAAAATCTGCCTTGTCGCCTTGTCAGCATATTACCTTCATAGGCGCCGTGTTAAACACGGTAGAGTTGTCAGCAAAACTTCCTACACAAAGAGTATACGACATCGCAGTCATGTTCAAGTCCTGCTACAAGAGGACAGGGTCCAAGCCAGGTTTGTACTGAAAACGCTTGGTCTGATGGCTGCAACAATCACCTTGCTCCCCCCTAGCTCGTTTTCATATGCGGATACTACAGTGGTTGCTTTTTTTCCAATGGTCTTTTCAGCAGCTTCCCATGTCGCACAAGATTCTCATCACTCAGTCTTGCAAATGACACCTATCATGGTGGATGGACTCACCCCAGGTGCTTCAAGGCAGACCAGTTGTTCTCCCTCCTCCTTTTGCCATGTGACAATGGACGCCTCCCTGATCGGGGGGGGGGGGCATTTTCAGGGCAGGACAGTCCAGGGCACATGACAACCCTTCGAGTGCCACTTGCACATCAATGTCCTGGAGATGAGAGCGGTGCTGTTGGCATTGCAGGCTTTCCAGAACTCTCTTCCAACTGGAACGATTGCAATATAGACAGACAATATGTCTGTAGTATGGTAGATCAACAAGCAGGGCGGAACCAGGTCCTACCCTCTCTTGTGAAATGCTCAGACTCTGGCAATGGACGATCTCTTCTCAGCGGTTTCTGGTAGCAAAACAGATTCCCGGGAAGTCCAATGTCCTATCAGACAGGCTGAGCATGGACATTCTCATGCCCTACGAGTGGTCTCTCAACCAAATAGTAGTGGACCAAATCTTCAGAAAGTGGGGTCAGCCTTGCTGCGACCTTTTCGCAACCCCTCAAAACAGCAAGTGTCAAGACTTCTTCACTCTCTTCCCTCCTCCGGACCTCTCTCCCAGAGGCACTCTAGTCCACGATTGGTCAAGGGGTCTCCTTTATGCTCCCCCCCCTTTCCTTTAATCACTCTTAGTCCAGAAAGCAACTGCCTTGAGATCCAGGATGATCCTCATTGCCCCTTACTGGCCCCGACAAGTCTGGTTTCCGTTCCTACAACTTCATCTACTGCATCTGGACCCTGTGCCAGACCTTCTGACCCATCAGTCGGGCTGGCTGCACCAATCCCTGTCATCTCTCAACCTCACAGCTTGGTTGCTCCACTTCCAACCGTAGTCAGACTTCCCTTAATCTCTCCGTCAGTACGTCAGATTATCCTTGCCTCTCACAAGTCTAACCACCAGAAGGACGTACGCAAGTAAATGGAAACGTTTCTCTATTTGGGCAGAAAAGAACCAAGTTGATCCCTTTACTGCCCCTGTCCAAACAGTTCTAGATTTTCTAGCGGAACTCTTTCAAAAAGGTTCCTCTTCAGCCACTATCAAAGTCCAGTTGGTGGCTATTGCAAATTTCCATGTTGGCTTGTCAGAGTCTAGTATTGTATCCCACAAGCTCTGCAAAGCTTTTCTGAAGGGTTCCCTATTACTTAGGCCCCCAGTCAAAGACCTTCCTCCACCATGGGATCTAAATTTGGTACTGTCATCTTTAATTTTCTACCTCCTTTTGAGCCTGCTGCCTCCTGCTCGTTAAAACTGCTCTCGTGTAAAACACTTTTCTTGGTAGCTATTACCTCAGCCAGAAGGGTTTCGGAACTACAAGGACTTTCTATGCGCCCCCCCTTATCTTGTTTTTCACAAAGATAGAGTGGCTCTTAGGACAAATCCATCCTTTTTACCTAAGGTACTCTCAGAAAAAAATCCGAATCAGACCATTGATCTCCCGGTTTTCTTTCCAAATTACACTGATAGAGCTGAGAGAAAATTACATTGTTTGGATGTCCATAGGCAACTACGTTTCTATCTGGATAGAACCAAGCCAATGAGAAAATCAGAGCTACTCTTCTTGTCTTACGCCGAAGGGAATCAGGGCCTTCCGGTTTCTAAAGTGACCTTGTCAAGATGGTTGACCTCTCTTATCTCTAACCTATCAATTGAGGCATAAGGAGCTCCCTACCAAGCCTAGAGCTCATTCAACTAGAGCATTAGCTTCCTCAGTGGCTTTTCAAGCGAGATTACCTATGTACACTATTTGTTCAGCGGCCACATGGGCCTCTCCTCATAACTTCATCTCTCATTACAAACTGGGTATTGCCTCCACAAATAGGGCTGATTTTGGTTCCACTGTACTCAAGAGTCTGTTCCATTGAGCCACCCGGGACTAAGGTGCTAGGGACGCTGTCCCATCCAGCAAGAATGAAGGCGAGATTGACAACTTAACATTAAGAAGTTATGTACTTACCATAACGTTCCATGTTAGTTGTCTTCTTCTTGCCTTCTTTATTGCGTCCCACCCTCCATCCCCCTAGCCTGGAAAGACCTAGAGTATTGGGTGAGTTTTTCCTTGTCACCAGGATTATCCCTTCAGCTAGAGCTCTTCTTCCCCTTTGGTAGCCCTGGTGACAAACAGGCTGTGTAGGGTTTATAGTTCTACATAGCTCTCAATTTTATCTTTTTCTAGTGGTGGGACATGTCTGTTCATAGTGTTAGCTATCAAACGAGATCTGGGTATATTTCGCCTAGCATTATGGGACATAGGATAGCTCTCGAGCTTTAGCATTCGGCCGAGTTGGAGCCGAGGTTCAGCTCCGAACCCATCCAGCAAGAAAGAAGGCGAGAAGAAGACAACTAACATGGAACATTATGGTAAGTACATAACTTCTTATTCTCTGCACTGCCCTTTGTAAAGACTCTGGGCACAGTAGATAAACCAAAGTGCCTGACACCAGTAATTGCATTTTGCAGACAAAAAAAGTATACAAATCTATCCTTACTTGGACGACTGTCTCATTCAAGCAGAAAACGACATTCTTCAACATCTGGCGTTTGTGAAAAGGCTTCTAACATGCCTAGGGTACACAAATGAAAAGAAATCACAACTGGTACCCTCTCAAAAGATGGCATTCCTGGGTGCAAGCTTGAATACAACTGCCCAGATGGCTTACCTTACGCCAGACAAACAAAGGCAACTGATTATTTACTTCAAACAGATGGCAACAAAAACCCAGTTATCTGCAAGACAAATTCTGCAGGCTTTGGGGTTCATGGCATCCTGCATTTTATTGATTCCATATGCAAGACTGCTTATGAGGAAACTACAGTGGTACCCAAAAAGTTTATGGAGTCAACATTGTCAAAGTCTGGAAACAATGATTCCTCTCATTCCCTGCCTACAACAAGAGTTTCTTTGGTGGGCAGAGACATGTCACCAGAACATCAGACTATCTTTCACTCTACCCCCTGCCAACCAAACCCTAACTACAGATGCATCAGACTATGCTTGGGGGGCCCACCTGGCGGGGAGATGCATTCAGGGCATATGGAGCCTAAAACAAATGCATGTGCATATCAACCAGAAAGAGATGTTAGCTGTTCAGAATGCCCTGACAGCCTTCAAGGACTTGCTTCATCCAGGACAACTAGTGATAAAGACGGACAACACCACGGTTATGGGGTACATAAACAAGCAGGGAGGCACACATTCCTACCCCATTTGCAGACTAGCCATGGCATTGTGGGACACAGCCTTGACTTGCCAAGTACATCTTTAAGCTCAATTCCTGCCAGGAAAACAAAATACTCTGGCAGACGACTTAAGCAGAAATCTTATGGATCCTCACGAGTGGAAACTGGATCTACAAGTCTTAAGCATGATAACAAAGAAGTGGGGGAGCCTTGACATAGATCCATTTACCTCTCCCCAGAATTATCAACTGGACAAACTCTGCAGAAGGACTTATCACAGACAAGCTTGGAAAGTGGATGCCCTATCCTTCAGTTGGGAAAACCTATCAGTCTACGCCTTTCCTCCTCTGCCTCTTCTTCCCAAGGTCCTACTAAAGGTCAGACAAGAAAAACCAAAAATTATTCTAATTGCCTTGGACTGGCCTCGCCAACACTGGTACCCAATCCTAGGAATATGCCTCAACTCCCACCTTGGTACTTGCATCAAATACCTCATCTGCTGTCTCAGCAGAACAATCAAATCCTGCACAATCAGCTCCAAACTCTGAACCTGGCAGCATGGCTGATCATGTAGTTATTCAAACACCTCTCAGTACATCTGTGATGGATGTCATTTTGGAAGCCAGAAGGCCTAGTACTAGAAAATCTTATGCTGATAAATGGAAGAGATTCTGTGCTTGGAACCAAGCACGAGGAACTGACACAGCAAAGCCAAATATTCCTCAGATTTTACAATATTTGACTGAGATGCTTGACAAGGGCCTATCTTTTTCATCAATAAAAATCCATGCCTCTGCCATCTCGGCTTATTATAACACAGCGCCACCGATCTTTTATCATCCTTTGCTAAAGGTCACCAATTCCTGCATGGGACCTCAATTTTGTTGGAAAAGCTCACCCTGCCTCCATTAGAACCAGTTGCTACTGCAGATATAAAGTTTTTATCCTGGAAAACAGCTTTACTTCTGGCATTCATTTCAGCAAGAAGGGTTTCAGAGCTGCAGGCCCTCATGGCTGTGGAGCCTTTTTATTATATTTTACCCAGACAGGGTGTCTCTCAGGACCAATCCTTCATTTATGCCTAAGGTGGTATCCAGTGTGGCTCTTAACCAGACTATTCACCTGCCAACTTTTTACCCAAATCCGCAGAGCAAGGGGGAGCGGATTCTGCATTTCTTGGACATGCACAGACAACTAAGATTCTACTTAAAGGACCAAATCTCTAAAAGTCTGAGCAGCTACTGGTGGCATTTGCTGCAGGATCAGAGGGAAAGGCTGTTTCAAAGCAGACTATTTTAAAGTGGATAAGCCACTGCATTCGTTTCTGCTATTTGCCAAGGGCATCAGGCCACATTCCACCAGGGCTGCATCTACATCCGCAGATTTTCTCAGAGGGGGTACCAACCAAAGACTTTCTAGAAGCTGCTACTTGGAGTTCTGTTCATACTTTTACAAAGCATTATCATTTGCGTCTCTTCTCTAAGTCCAGGGCAGGCTTTGCCACTGCAGTTGTGCAGGGCCTGATAGCCGCTCCTAATACTATTTAGTTCCAGCCTCCCATCCATAGCTTTGGGATTCTACCCAAATGTAATGACTGCAACAGCGAAACACGAAGAACATAGTGTACAGTTGTGTACACTTAACATAAATGTAGATGTTCGAGTGTATTCACTGTTGCAGTCTGGGTTACCCTTCCTCCTAGCCCCTTTTATTCTACAGCTTTTCTTTCCTTCACTATATTCTACAGCCTTTGTGGTGTATTTGCTTTTAGATGAAGGTAAAGTTTATGTTGTGACAATTGTATGTATTTATGGTTATATAATATATATATATATATATATATATATATATATATATATATATATATATATATATATATATTTTTTTTTTTTTTTTTTTTTTCTCTCCCCATTTGGGGGGTACCTGACATCTGGGGCAAGAAAGACTAAAGAAATGGCAACCTGACATCATGGAAGAGGAGACTGCAACCAACACAGGACCCAAGACTTTGATATTCAGGCCGACTGAGGGCAACCTGCCAGCAGATTACCCAAATGTAATGACTGCAACAGTGAATACACTCTAACATCTAAATTTATAGTAAGTGTACACAACTGTACTTTCTCCTGAATGCTTTTGGGTCTCAACCTTTCCACCTTCTGGTGTCTCCATCCTTCGATGAGCTCATGCAGCTGGTCTCTCGGAGGGAGTGGGAATCGCTGGACTCCATGGAGCCTGTCCCACGGAGTCCTAACAGTTTTATTTCTGCCTCCATAGATAAATCCTTTTTGTCCAAAGGAGTCCCTGTTGATGCCATGGTGGCAGCGGCCACCAAAAAAGAGATGTTTGAGACTTCCTTGTCTATCCATCCTCCTAACAGAGAGTCCAGGATAATGAATCATATGGGAAATGCATGTTTAGTTCAGCAAATTTTACACACTGATCCCTAAACTATTTGACCCATTTCACTAGGTTGCAAAGCAATCTCCTTAAGGAGTTGGGAGATGCTCTTCAGGGTACTTTACCTGCATAGGCTTCCGATAAAGTTGCCGCCCAGCTTGCTACCCTAAATTCTGTTGTGAACTTGTCCATGCGTCTTATATTATATGCAGCTGATGGGATGAGTAGGGCAGCGGATACAGGAATTGCTCTCAGAAGACATTCCTGGATGCGCTTGTGTTGCTTTGCGGAGCCCTTTAAGTCTTCATTTGTGAACACCTCTTTTGATGGCTCATCTCTCTTTGGGCCTAAAGTGAGGGAAACCTTGACTAGGTGTGAACAGGAGGGAAAGACAGTCTGCCGTCGGAGTCCATTTTTCCACCCCAACTCGGCCTTACCCCAAAGGCCAATTGGGAGTTAAGATGTGGTTCCAAAAAAGGAGCCTTTCAAGACACACGTGGTAAACCCTCTCTAGGGGCAGAGGAGGGAGTAATAATGGAAGACGCCACCCTCGCAGCAGAGGGGGTCCCCAACACCAGGGTGACAGAGATCACTTCTCTGGTCAACCCTATCAGCGCTCCTGAAAGGAGGCCCGACTGTCCTGCTCTGGAGGCAGTCGGGGGTCGCTTATTGTACCCAGACGCTTGGCAAGATATAACAAACGACAGCTGGGTACAAAGTATTATTTCCAGAGGGTATATCATACCATTCTCCATCCCCACCCGCAAGGAGAATCCCGGACGTTCCACCCAGTTACAGGGAACAAGGAACTATAGAGGTCCACAAGTTGCTAGAGAGAGAGTCATCCAGCCAGTCCCAGCAGACCAAACAGGATCCGGAACTTATTCAAGATTTGTTTTGGTTCCAAAGAAAACTGGAGACCCATTTCGGACCTCAGCAGACTCGAGCAATTTGTGAAGAAAGAGAAGTTCCAGATGGTCACGCTGCAGTCTATACTTACCTTTTTAGGGAAAGACAATTGGATGTGCTGGATAGATCTCAAGGATGTGTACTACCACATAAAAATGGCCAGGCCATCCAGAGATCACCTGCGTTTTCGGTTGGTAGCCAATCATCATCAATTTCGAGCCCTGCCCTTTGGTCTCACTACAGCTCCCAGAGTGTTCACGACTCACCTGAGGTGTCTAGGATTCCAGGTGTTTCCGTACCTAGACGATTGGCTCCTTACCTCCACCACCAGGCATTAACTGATTCAGGCAAGGGAATACACTCTGACACACTGCAATCACTTAGGCATTACAGTCAACTCAGAAAAGTCTGCCTTGTCGCCATTGCAGCATATCATTTTTATAGGGGCAGAGTTGGACACTTCAACCACCACTCTACGACTATCAATCGAGAGAGTCTTTCTTCTTCGCCAGCATGTCAGCTCATTGATATCGAAAGACAGAGCACAAGCTGCAGAAGTTCTAAAAGTATTGGTTTTGATGGCTGCAGCAATCTTGGCCATACCATTAGCAAGGATGCATATGCGGATTCTTCAATGGCTGCTGTGCACTCAATGGTCTTATCAGGAACTCCCAATGAATCGCACGATTTTAATTACGAACTCTTGCAAGAGAGATCTCCAGTGGTGGTTGATGTCTCTATGTATCCATAGAGGATGCCCCTTTGTACTACCCCCTCCAATAGCCACTATGACCACAGACGTTTTCCTGATAGGGTGGGGGGGCATTTTCAAGGAAAGACTGCCCAAGGCACATGGACGGATCAAGAGTCGCATCTGCATATCAGTGTTGAGAGCAGTACTTCTGGCATTGCAGTACGTCCAGGACTCTCTTCCTCTAGGAACGATTGCAATTCAGACAGAGACAATATGTCAGAATTCTGGTACTTGCGCAAGCAAGGTGGAACCAGGTCTTACCCCCTTTGCTGAGAAGCCCTCAGAGTTTGGCAGTGGGCTGTTTCCTCCCAATGCTTTCTGTTGGCAATGCACATCCCGGGGAGATCCACTGTGATAGCAGACAAACTAAGCAGGGCAATCTTGTTGCCTCACGAGTGGTCCCTCAAGAGTTTGCAGATAGGATTTTCCGCAAATGAGGCCAGCCTTGCTGCGATCTTTTTGCCAGTCACATCAGCACAAAATGCGGAAGCTACTTTGCCCGGATTCCCCCTCCGGGAGAACCCCCAAGAGACGCGCTCGTACACGATTGGCCTCTGGGTCTCCTCTCTGCATTCCCTCCTATCCAGTTGATACCCAGATTTCTACAGAATGCAAAATCTCTAGGAAGGACCATCATTCTTACAGCCCTTTATTGGCCTTGGCAGATTTGGTTCCCATTTCTTCATCTCTTGGAGGATCCATGGATTCTGGGCCCATTTCTGGATTTTCTGACTCATCTGTCGGGGGACTGCCATCCTTCCTTGCAGTCGCTGAAGCTAACAGCTTGGCTGCCCCAGTTCCCCTCATAGTCAGGCTTCATAACCTTTCCAATGAGATAAAGCAGATCCTTTCCTCTTCCCATAAGCCGTCCACCAGAAGATTATATCTTAGTAAGTGAAAGAGATTTTCCAGATGGGCTTCTAAGCAGAACATTGATTCTTATCAAGCCCCCTTGTCGTCCACATTAGATTTCTTGACTATGATCTTTAATAAAGAAGCGGCAGCCGCAACAGTTCAGGTCCAGTTGGCTGCTATATCTAACTTTCATCTCTGGGCTGACGGGCTAAACATAATGTCCCATAAGTTGTCCAAGGCCTTTCTCAAAGGAACTTTTCACATGAGTTCTCCAGAGAAAACTCCTTATTCTCCTTGGAATCTAAACTTTATGCTGTCTCGCATGATTCTTCCCCCATTTGAACCAGTATCATCTTGTGATCTCAAATTTTTATCGTGGAAAACCGTATTTCTGGTGGCTATTACTTCTGCCTGCAGAGTGTCCAAACTTCAAGCTTTATCCATAAGCCCTCCTTACTTGATTTTTCATGCTGATAGAGCATCTCTTAGGACAAACCCTTCCTTTTTGCCTAAAGTTTGTTCGGAGTCTAATATCAACAAAGTCATTGAGTTTACCAGTCTTCTTCCCTAACCATTCCAATAAATTGGAGTATATGCTGCACACATTTGACATTCACAGCTCAGATTTTATTTGGACAGAAGAAAAGATATTAGGGAATCAGACCAGCTCTTTGTGTCATTCTCTGAAGCCAGAAAAGGTAGACCAGTGGCTAAAACAAAGCTTTCTAAATCGCTATCCGATTGTATCACCTTTGTTTATTCAGCTGCTAATATGCCCTTGCTACACAAGATTAAAGGTCACTCAACCAGAGCAGTTTCTACATCTTCTGCATTCCAAGCCAAATTGCCCTTGATAACATTTGTGCTGTAGCCACTTGGTCTAAACCTCATACCTTTATCACTCATTGCAAAGTTGATAAGGCCTCCAGGGACAGGATTCTTCTGGGTCTATGGTCCTGCAGAAAGTACTCCCGTGAGCTACCCGAGATTGAGGGTGCTAGGGACGCTACCCATCAGTAAAGAATTGAACGGTGAGATTGAACAGCTTCACATTAAGAAGTTATGTACTCACCATAATGTTCCATGTGAGTTCCATCTCGCCTACATTCTTATGTTCCTCCCTCCTTCCCCCACCTGGCTGATAGTTGACGTAGAGGTTGGTGTCATCCTGGTTGCTCAATTCTTCCTCTCCATGGGAGGGTAGTCCACATATATGGCTATAGTACACGCAGCAAACAAGATCTGAGGTAATTCCAGCAGTGCATCATGGGATAAGGGGCTTGGTCTCGAGCTACTGGTAAACCTCAAGCTTTGCAAACGGCTGTATTGGAGCCGATGGATCGGCTCTGAACCCATCAGTAACGAATGAAGGCGAGATAGAACAACTCACATGGAATGTTATGGTGAGTGCATAGCTTCTTCTTATATGTGTTTGGCTGTTGGCTAAGACAATGGTATAGATGTTACAGAAACTAATAGATTTTGATCATTATGGTTTTGTGGATTGAAAGCAAACTTTTGATAGCATTAATGAACAGTGATGATCCAGAGAGAAGTGGAGTGTAAGAAAACTCTTATCTTATTGCAAATTAATATTCAGTAGCCTCTGTTAGGATTTTTTTTAGCTCCCTGACAGAAAAATAGGGTTAATAAAGAAAGGTATATGAAGGTTCAGAAGCAGTAAAAGTAGGAAGGCTCCTCAGACAAGTGTGTTTGAATGGAAGAATCAAGCACACATGTCCATTTTTCCTTTTGTGTACTTTATATCTGAAGTCGTTGGCAGAGAATATAAGGGATTCAGTATTTTGCCTTTTTTGTGAAAGTGCTTACTGAAGAATAAAATGCTAATGGTTCATTGAAATTTGTATATACACAGTGCTACTGGTCCACTAAATGTATGTCAGTAAACCTCTTAACCAATCTTGGTCCTGCACATGCTCATAACCAGGTTAAGATTTTGTGCTCACCGTGCAATACTCTCCTTAAACAGAATAATCTCAACCTGTCACTGAAATGACAAAACAATTTATATACATAACTGCTGGATGTACAATCCACTAAGTTGCATGTGGGCTTTCTCTTTAAGTACTGCTTCTGTCACATCTCAGAATGTATAAATATAGCTATAGTATGCATATAAATAGAAATGTATCTACTCTGTGTTTTACTGAAACTTAGTGTAATGCAGTCTTAAATGGAGCTTCTCACACTGGGCCTTTGCTGAAAAGGGGTATAACCCAGTTGGACTTTCCCATTAATGGAGACAAATGTGTATTGAATTGTACTCATTATCTATCTTTGCTCAAACAATTTGTATCTGTGCCATATTGTACTTGTCTGCAAGAACTTTATTACTTTGCAGAGTTTTCAAAATACTATTGAATGACTTTTCTATACAATATGTAAACTTTTACAAAATGTCTTTATTCACTAGGCTATGTCTACACTTGGAAAATGCTGTATTTTTCCACACTATGTATAAATCTTTATCTAGTATCATAGGACGTTACTAGGCTAATGGCCCTGGGGCCCTTACAAGCCTAGCCAAGAGTTTATCCCCAAAAAAGAAACCTTAATTAGCACATATTGCCTCCCTCGATGAGGGATACGGGTGGAACCCCTGGGACAAATTTATGGTTTCCCATCCACTCATCAAGGTTGCTCTTGAAGAGGGTCAGCGACATACTTTGATGTGTATGGGGAGTATATTCCAGAGACTGGGCAGCATTTGGGAGATAAACCTCTCTCTCCAGTAGGTTTTATTAATGTTGCGTATTAGATTTAGGCCTTTCAATCAGATAATGCGCAAGGAGTTAGACTTACAGATATGAACCATCTTTAGTAGGAAGGGTCCGAGATTGCTTGGTAGGCGAGTCACAGATCACCTCTGAGCAATCTGTATGATACGAGTAGAGTGATAGTGAATTGAGCTTGTCCACATAGGGCAGGTGTTTGAGACCATGGATTCTCTTTGTGAGGTATTACTATGGCATTTCCAGTTGGTGCAGGTGTTTGAAGAGGTACATAACAAAAGGGGCGTTGTGCTCAATTATTGGCCTAATAAGGGAGGAGTGCAGAGAGGTAACCTCCTTTTTTCTGGATGCAGTCCCTTTACTTATGAGGTGAACCAAGTAAACGACTTTTCTGACCGTTGCGGCTACATGATGTTGAATGTGAGATTGTTGTCAACCTGTGTACCCAGGTCTCTCACCACAGATTGTGTGCTTAGGGGTGTTGCCGTTGATGTGGTAAACAGTAGGGGCTATGTTTTTGCCAAATGGTATGATGATACATTTTTTACGTTTAAGTTGCACCAGTCATCTGTTGCTTGCAACCCTCTTGTAGTATGTTAACATCATTTGGGCAGTCATCGACAATACCTGACTTAGTTGTCCACGGGCTTGGTCAGCCACAGGCCTTTTGTCTTTACCTAGACCTCTGAGAAGTAGATGACAAACAGTAGGGGTCCCAGGACAGATCCCTAGGGAACACCACTAGTGACAGGTCTGCTGTCAGAGGTGGAGGCACCTGTTTTGACCTTGCGGATCCTATCAGTGACCCATTTGGCCACCCACCTGATGAGATGGGAATTTAAGCCAAGTTGCGTTAGCTTTTTGATGATGCCAGAGTGGGGGATTGTGCTAAAGGCTTTGGCCAAGTCAAGGTAGGCTGTATGTACTGACTTTCCCTCATCCAGGGCTTTGGTGATGGTCTCAAAAAAATTCAACCAGGTTCAACAGGCAAGATCTGCCCTTGACGAATCTAAACCGGATGTGGTCTAGTGCTTGGAGATTGCCTAGAGGTCCATAATAATACACTCCGTGGCCTAACCCATCAGACTTGCCAAGCTAATAAGGAGATATGTTTCCAGGGTCAGTAGTGCCACCACCTTTGTGCAAGGGGATGGCAATGGCAGTTCTCCACTCTGCTGGAATGAAGCCTGTACTTAGGCTATGGTTGAATAGGTTGCTCAATGGCAATGCAAGTTCCTGCTGGAGATGGTGCAGAATACAGCCTGGGGTACTATTATTCCGCATGGAAGCTGTGTTATTTGCCTGGATAGGGCCTTTAACACTTGATCTATGGTGATAGGAGGTGCGGGGCAAGTACCGGGGATGTTGAGTGGGCCTTTGGGGGGGGCAGGATGGTGAAATTTGTGTTGAACCGACCTGCTAGCAGGTTGGCTAACTCAGCAGGATCAGTGTAATTGGTAGTGTTAAGAACTAATTCGGAACATACCTGGGCTTGCCATGGAGGTTCCTGATGTAACTAAAAAGGCTTTGTGGTTGCCCTTTGTTTTGGAGACTAGTTTTGATTCATAATTGGCTTTTGAGGTTTTCACTGGTGGTGTAATTTGCTTGTTGAGGTGAAGGAGGGAGATTTTCCAGTTGGGAATGTCTTTTTACTCTTGGACGACAGGTTCTTCCTTTTGTTGTAAAGCTTGTTGATAGATGATGTCCACCAGATAGATTTGTGTTTCCTTGACGAGCAGGTTTTCGTTCTGTATGTATTCCGGGCCTCTGCTGAAAAGGGAACACTGTACCCAAATGGATTTTTCCAGTCAGCAGGTGCAATGAATAAATAAAAGGGTATAACTGGTGTGGTACTCAAA